>NC_092805.1:77068756-77278756 GCF_040954645.1 Diabrotica undecimpunctata
GTGTTTTCGTTTGTTAGTGAAAAAGGTGGAAGCTGAGAGCAGATCAAAATTGAGAAGATTAATACCTCTTTTTGAGCATTGTGATTGTGAAAAAAAGCAGTGGAGAATTGAGGCTCTGTTTGGATGCCCGGAATATAAATCAACACACGGTATCTCAATATGAATCACCTCTCAACATCGAAGCTATTTTTGGGAGAATTACGGGAACACACATGTTTTCTAAAATTGATTTGAAACATAGTTTTTGGTTAATACCGTTAGCAGAAAGATGTAGAAATTACACCGCTTTCTCAATCGATGGTATTGTATACCGATTTAAAGTAGTACCTTTTGGATTACAAAGTGCGTGTGCAGCATTGGTAAGAGCTCTCCATACAATCTTAAATAAATATGAAGATTTCATAGTGCACTACATCGACGACTTACTCATTTTTTCACCAGATACATCAAGTCATTTGGAACACATAAATATTATTTTGGGAGAATTGGACAAGGCCGGATTAAAACTAAATATTGAAAAATGTCAATTTTTTCAAAAAGAAGTGATATATTTGGGATTTAAATTGGACACACAAACAGTTAGTTTAGCCGAGGACCGGGTAAAACTCATAGATGAATACCCAAGACCAACGAATTTAAAAACATTGAGAGGTTTTCTCGGGACGATCAACTATTTTAAAAAACTAATTCCTGATTTAAGCCAGAAGGAAATTCCTCTGATCAAATTGTTATAGAAGGGTGTTAAATGGAGTTGGAAAGAAGAACAAGAGAAAGCTTTTCAAATTTTAAAAGAGGAATTCTCGAAAGGAACGAAAATATATCATCCCATGTACAATTTGCCTTTCATACTACGAACTGATGCATCCATACAAAAATTTGCGGGAGTTTTGTCGCAAATACAAAACAATCAAGAAGTGCCGATTTGTTTTATTTCCCGGGTGACAAAAACACACGAAAGAAAATACAGTGTGACTGAACTAGAGTTTGCTAGCGTACTTTTCTGTGTAAATAAGTTAGGATTTTATCTGTTCTATCCCGATTATGAGCAACTAGGAGATACTGAACCCACTAGAAGAGATATATAAAGTAAACTGATTAAAGTAAAATTAAAAAGGCACCCTGAGAATTTTTAATAGTAATTGAATTGTATGACTCTGCATAAATTAGTGAATCAATTAATTAAATGATTGGATTAATTAAATTAAAATTAAAATTAAAATTAAATTAAATTAAAATTAAATTAAATAAAGTGTTAATTAATAATAAAACATCATAAAACAGATCACAACAATATATATATATATATATATATGTATATATATATATATATACATATATATATATATATATATATATATATATATTTATATATATATATATATATATTTATATATATATATATATATATATATATATATATATATATATATATATATATATATATATATAATAGTAATAGTCTCCCGTTTTATACCGCTGTCGCGGCTTTGGGAGTATAGCAGGGTAGTCTGCTATATCTAGGGCCTACGGTATACAAGGAAGGTAACATGGCCAGTGCTACGCTTCAACCGTCTATTATTACCCCTGGTTTTACCCAAGGTACTCATTTTTATTCAGGCTGAGTCGACCTGGGGCCTATAGACATTTTTAAAATGTCTAGATGTTCTTGCCGGCGGTGGGATTCGAACCCCGGACCACCGGCTTGCGAGTCAAGCATCCTACCGCTTGCGCTACGCAGGCCCTTATATATATATATATATATATATATATATATATATATATATATATTTTTATATATACATATATATATATATATATATATATATATATATATATATATATATATATATATATATGTATATATATATATATATATATATATATATATATTTTTTTTTATATATACATATATATTCTTCTGTCACAGTGTTAGTCGCCATACTCTTCTGATACAGCTGGACCGATTTTTATGAAATTTTACATATTATGTATTCTGTAGGCCTAAGAATAGGTTGTAATCTATTTTTCATATCTCTAAGTTGTTAGGGTCATCCCATTTTTTTTATTTTTTGGACAAATTTTCTTATTTTTTTTATGATGTGGCGTTAAACAATTCAAACAATTCTCAATTTTAACCCTTCTATCGTTAACCCCTATTTTCAGTAGCCATATTACTGTCACATAGTTAGTTGCCATACTCCTCCAAAACGGCTCATCTGATGTTTATTAAATGTTATATGTTTATTTCGTCGGTCTGAGAATCGGTCGTACTCTATTTTTCATACCCCTATTTAAATCGTAAGCATAGTTCAGTCCAAACATTTGTTTTTTATTTTTTGGATACACTTTCTATGTTGCGTTAAACAATGCAACTCTTAATTTTCACCCTTTTATGACTAACCCCTATGTTTTAGGATATCAGCCGCTAAAACAAACTGTATGACAACATCAAAGACCCCTGTAAGGTGTAAAGTTTTGGTAAATCGATCAATTATTCAGCAAGAGATAAAGTTTATATACTCTGGCTTAGAACTATTAGGCTAAGGCGACAGAGAAGTAAACGAACAACTAAAAGTGCAAATACGTACCGAGAACGAACAACAAAAATAGATGGCTGTCCAATCAATACAATATGTTATAATAAAAAAATTGGCATTGAGACTAAATATATAATATGTTTATTACATATATAATATGTTTATTATATAATAGCAGCTACAAAGCTGCTATTTGGCATATAATGACATACACCAAACAAACTAGACCAAAAACAACAAAAACCAAAAGATTGTTGAAACAACAGAAATAAAGGTACTTTGTGCATAGCTGAAAGGACTCTTCTAAACAAAGAACACAGTGAAAACGTAAAATATATGGGGGTAAACGATATTAATGGTTGAGTATTAAACAGGAAAAGGAATAAATGAATAATTAGTAGAATGAAAGAAAGAATGGTGATAATAGCTACAGATAAATCGCCAATGAGAGGGAGAAGTAGGCCGATCCCAAAAAAGGTGAAGCGACAATCTGGGCGTTAATGCAGATGGATGAATTTTAAAAACGAGATTCGCGTAAAATAGAGAAGGAAGAGGAAGTGTTTGGCTATATTATGTCAATTTCTATGTATTTATTCTTCTGGGAGTTAATTTAAAAAAGGTATTTGTAACTACAAACTTTTCTCTGGTTATGAATTCGTCAAATTGATCAACCCTATCGACGCTTCCCGAGATCAAACAATCCTACATACTCTTCACGCTGTTCGTTACGAATTTTGAACATGCATCTTTTAAGTCTCATATTATGACGGTTAGGATATTCTTGGGCTGTGTTCCTAAGGTTTTATTTGGATTTTGTAGAACTCCTATTATAAATTCTGATTTGTCTTTGACATACTGTAATTACGTTATTTTTTTTATGGACGTAGATAGTTTTTATATATATTTTTTTATATTCTGTGAAAACTAAAAAAATATTATTGAATTTAAAGTATTCTGAACTAATTAATCATTTTAATCGCAAAAATTCTTCTTCTTTATGTATCATGTCGTTTCAGAACGTTGGTTACCATCAGAGCGATCTTAATTTCATTTACTGATACACTAAATAGCATGTTCGTATCACAACTCATACCAATCATGCACGTTCCTTAACCATGAAGTCTTTCTTTGTCCTGGACTGCGTTTTCCTGCTATTTTCCCTTACATAATATTGTGTAGAAATCTATATTTGCCACCTCTCGTTGAGCGAAATTGCAAATTTAATATAAATTGGTCTTCCTAAGTTTCATATGTTTCGGTATAGATAGCGTTCTATTATTTTTAAATTTTTTAAACATTTTTTTTGTCGCGATTTCATGTTCCTGTTTTATTGTTCCTATTTTATTTGCGATGCTCCTAGCAGCTTCTTCTATAAAGTAATTGATGCGTTCTCCTGGATTTGTACTTTATAAAAATTTATTATCTCTTTAATATAAACGTAAAAACCACTTTCTTTGGACTGTTTTCTGGGTGGACTAAGGTTTTTACATATATTCGTCAGTTCATCTGCTTAATCTCTGCTAGACATATTTGCTATTGTACGATTATAGCACACTTATCTTATAAAAGTTAGAAAATACACAATCACTGTAAATTACTACTTATTATTAAATTAGTACAATAATCAGTAAACAGGTTTTTTATATCCAAAATTCCAGAGAAAATTTTTGCGAATGAAAGAAGAACGATTAATACTTTGCAAAATGTATTGAAAGCAAATACATCAAAAATCAACCAATGCTAAGAAAAAGATAAACTATTTTAAAGATAAATTACATTGATTTAAAGCAGTGGATATTAGGGGATAAAAAGACGGAATAGAATAAATTAAAAGTCTGCTACTAAAAAAATATTTGGTGAAGTAAAAATAGAAGAAAATAAAGAGCTGCATGTTTTTTAAAAAATATTCAGCACAGAGGTGAAGAATGTAGATGCTGTAAGAGATAATCTAAACATAATAGGTTTTTTTTAACAAGAATTGAAGAATATCCAGAGAGTGAGTGTAAGCACAGTAAGAGAAAGTTTTAGTCATTTGCTGAAGCTAGGTTTCGACAAAAAACGATACTCAGCAGCAGTTGAAGATTATTCGACAGTTGTTATAAGTATATCTCTATGGAGTGAAATGACCCCCTTTATTTACATTTTAAAATAGTAGACAATTACCTGGGTGGACTAAAACGTTTTAGAGCACCCTAGTACAGAGTTTAATAAAACTAATTAAATGCTTTTTTACTTTTATTGTATTCTTTACATTTCTTTATTTTACAACAACAAATATTAATCAATAATATATTTTATCTAGTTCCAGAATTCCCTTACCAAGCATCTTCAATGAAGACAACAAGAAGCAACACGCTTGATATTAACCAAATTAATGATGAAAATGTAAAAGCTACGATTTTAAAATATTTACAAGATATGCAAATGATTCAAAACGAAATAATTAAAAATATGGTTAACGATACGGAACCTATTTTACAGGAGCCAACAAGTAGACAAAAATGCAAAGACAACGCTTCTTCTCTAACAAGTGAACGTAGGTTTGAGATGTTAATTATTTAAATTTGTTAAATTATTTTTAAAATTTTTACCGCCAAAAAACAATAGGTTTTGTAACATATTTTCACCTATTAATGCCACAAGTGGGTAAAAAAATACAAATGCAATATTTAATTTAATTTAATTCCTCCAGGAAAAAAACCCAAAGGGTTGCGATCTGAGAATCTAAAAAGCTCCGGTATAAGTAATCTTTTACAATTTCACCTTGTATACTTTACAATATAATTCATATTTCTAGAGAATATGATTATATCATAATATATATACCTAACTACTTATATATATATATATATATATATATATATATATATATATATATATATATATATATATATATATATATATATATATATATATATATATATATATATATATATATATATATATTGTTTGGAAAAGTGTCAAGACTCATTTAAATATTTTATTTTTAATATTCAGAATATGACCTTATTTAGTTTTAAATCTTTTATTCAATCATAGTATATTAGCTAAGTATAATATGGCTTTAGTTCATCCTTTAAATTCTCGAACTCAAATTGCCTGATTAATTATTGTCAAGTTCTGAGAATTCACTTGTCTGAAAACATGTTTTTGGGAAACATTTATCAACCCAAACACTTCAGAGTCCTTAAGGAAACGTACCCATTCTTTGTGTAGAAAGTTTAAAATGCCACTTTAAGCTTAATTTACGGTATTCACGGAGGTCCTAAGAACAGAAGAACCACCCCAATGGATTCGCGTACATACATATTTTGTTTCGTATGATCGGCCACTCTACACCAACCTCTCGTCAAGAACACAAGCAAGCAAACCAGCAATATCATTTAACCAGCGACCTCATTAAGTTTTATACAAAACATATATATATATATATATATATATATATATATATATATATATATATATATATATATATATTATAATATAATCATATTCCCTCAAAAAAGCTTTGAATTTACAACTCAATAGCACTAAGATTCTACTCTCTACCGAAATACATAAACCGATCTTAGCAATCAGACCAATTATTGTTGCATTTATTGATTTTCCAAACAGTAAATTATTCCAATTCCTAACAGAAATATTAAATGCATACAACACAAATTATGATTACTATATAAAAGATTCATTTAGTTTCAGCGTGAATACTATAGAAAAACAGTGGACACACATCTCACAATACAGTTCAATATATTTTAATTCATTTGTAACAATATTATCCTTCATATTTGACTCAAATATACTGGTCTTCAACGAGGTGTATTTAAAACAAGTACAAGGTACATCCATGGGAAACGAAATATCACCAATTTTATGCCACTGTGTTGCTATATAGATGACTTAATTGAAAGCTGTAGTAGTGTTGCCGAGAGGGGGCATTTGGGCCTGTAGGACCCATCGCCGGCTCTGCGGACTTCTTCCTGTCCTCGGAATTAGACCGGGTATTGACCATCTTTACTTGTCACTGATAAAATGGTTTAATACTTCTACTGGTATAAAATAACGGTTACCGTGACAAGTATCTGTTATAGGTAACAGTTCCAAGGAGCAGTTACAAAATAACAGATCAAAAATAGAAAACAGAACAGGTAAAATAGTCTAAGTATTCCTTGACTTACGGAAGGAATAACTTAGTAAACAAGAAAAATAAAATGGTATAAAAGTACAATGCAAAGAAAATGTTTCTAAGTGTTTCTTGACTTACGGAAGAAACAACTTAGAATGAAAAGTAAAATACACAAGATAAAAGAATAGAAAAGTGCAGAAATATTCCTAAGTGTTTCTTGTCTTACGGGAGAAACAACTTAGGACAGAAATACAGATAAATGAAATATGTAAATATGAAACAAGGTATGGAAATATTTCTAAGTGTTTCTTGACTTACGGAAGAAACAACTTAGAGTGAAAACAAACAAGAGAATCAAATATGGAAAAATAAGAATACAAATACTTATAAGTGTTTCTTGACTTACGGAAGAAGCGACTTACAAATACGAAAAATCAAATACAGAAAAGATGTAAAAATATTGCTAAGTGTTTCTTGACTTACGGAAGAAACAACTTAGCATAAAATAGAAAATGAAAGAGACAAATGTATTAAGTATTTTCTTAACTTAAGGAAGAAAATATCTTAGATAAAATATCGGAAATAATAATTCAACAACGATTATGAAAATATTTCTAAGTGTTCTTTTGACTTACCGGAAAAGAACGGCTTAAACGCACAATTAAAATAACAAGTCAAATATTCAGAGAAATATTTCTAAGAGTTCTTTGACTTACCGAAAGAACTACTTAGACAAAGTACAAATCAAAATATAAAATAGAAAAAGCAAGATAAATATTTCTAAGTGTTCTTAACTTACGGAAGAACAACTTAGATACAAAATACAAGAAAAATAAACAATCAAAATAATCAAATAAAATATCAAACAATCAGTACATGAACAAATATAGATCAATGTATTATTCTAACCTGAAAAGGTCTGAATATACAATAATGCTAAAATAAAAAGGTATACAGAAAATCAGAAATAAAACAATAACTTAGTTGGAACAGTAATAGCACCGACTAGGTCTACAGTAGAAGAGGCAAGCTCGACTGACCGATGAGAGAAAATCTACCTGCTTTTATGTAAAACAAATCCTTTGTTTTACTTAGCGAAAGTGGAATTTCCCTGCATCGAATCAATTAGAAATTTGGATTTGGCCAACCTTGGAATTCCCAAGTATTTTAACCGATATCCAAATTCCTTGATGCGTCGAGGACATCCCCCCTCCTCTGAAAGACCTAACGGTGCTAAGAAAATTTATTAAAACAATAGAAAAATACAATTTAAGAATAAAAAAAAAAATACAATAATAAAATTTTTACCCTAAAAGAATATAATGTAAAAGACTTAAGATAAAAAAAACTAAGATATTGTACTTAAGATATTTGAACTTAATTGTATACGGTCCAGTAGGCCCAGGTGGTCCAGGTGTTCCGGGTGGCTCGTCTGCTTCCGTCAGGGCTACTTTATTCACCCTGAGGAGGTCCTACGACGTCGTGAAGATATAAGGCTACTCAATTCACCTTGATATCTCCACGTGTCGTAATGGGACCTTATCCTTGTTCATCTTTGGCGGTCGGCTGCGCTGTGGTTCCCTCATCCCGTCCGTTCGGAGGGGTCAGGGTCCTATGGTCAGCATCGTCGATCATCGTGAACTCTTGGAGGAGATTCTCTTCAATCTCGCTCCTGGGTACTTCTTCGGAGATTTGCTGCTCGCGTCTCCGAAGTCGTTTCTTTCTCTTGTGTGTCCGGTGACTTCTCCGGATTTCCTCTCGGAGTGGTATGTCGACCGGACCGTCGAGGATGGGGTCGGTGTCCTCCTCCTCGTCGCCGTGCTCCATTGTCTCTATTAATAGAAGGCATTCGGCGTCTGGCATGTCATCTGCTGTCAGGCTAGGTTCTTCCTCCTCGTCGACGTCCTCCATCGTCTCTAGTAATGGAACGCCGTAGGCTTCTTCTTCTTCAGGTGTGCCTGTACTGATGTCCGCTGTTTCGGTTTCTTCAGTGGTCGGCTGACGTGGACGGTTGTCTAATACTTCATTGTCCTCTTGGGTTGACTGCTCTGCTTGTTGGGATGGGATTTGATGGAATTCCAGCTGTTGTGGTTTGGCTTGCCTTTCTGCTGGGGTCGCCCAGTAGATGGTGGTTCGGCAGGCAGTACCAGCGTGTAGACATTTTCGGGGTATGTCTACATTGGCTTCTTCCTGCTCCAACCAAGGCATCCCTAACACAACGTCGTGGTTCAAATCCTCCATAACTATGCAGTTTACAGTCGTGTCCAGAGTGTCAATGTTCATATTGACTGCAGCAGTCCCTAGGGTGCGGGATGTGCTGCCCGTGCATGCCAGCTGAACAAGTCCTGGTCCTCGGTGCAGGTCCCGTCTCTGGATCAACCTCTGGTGAACGAAGTTCCCGGAGGCACCGGTGTCGATCAAAATCTTCACTTGCTGCCCGTTGATCCTTCCATAGAGTTGGGGGAGGCCTGCTGTCGAGGGTTGTACCTGAATAGGATTCAGTTGGGGCACCATCGTCACAACAGGGTTCAGTTGGCGCCCCGATTGGCGTTTCCCTGGTTCTGTGGGGTTGGAGGTGGTGGTTGGTTCATTGATGGCATCCTGTACTGTCCACAGGGGTTCCTCCATTCGTCTATCGCCTCAGGGTGTCGTGGAGCGTTATCCTGACGTGGGGGACGGTACGGCTGCTGTTGCTGCTGCTGCTGCTGGGGTTTGCCGGTCCGGCGGATGTCAGATTCCATGCCCTGGGCGATTGTCAGAAGGTCTTCCTCGGTCCTGGGGATGTTCGCTCTCAGGCAGACCGCGATGTCGGGTCTCAGTAAATTTACGATGGTGATACACCTCTGCTCCTCAGGGGTGTAAGGTGCGAGACGTCTGAATAAGGCTGCTTTACCGTTGATAAAGTCCTCCGTGGGTTCATCCTTCCGTTGATGCTCTCCATGAAGTTTTGACGTCAAGGCTGAAATCACGGCAGGGTCGTTGTATTTCCTTAGGAGACGGTCTCGGAATGTGTCGTACGGCAGGTCCGTGTGTGAAAACTTCTGGGCCCATTTCTTCGCGTCGCTGTGGAGTGAGTTGTCGATGAGATAGTCTATCCAGTTGTCCTCGTCTACATCGTATTTGGTTAAGAAATTTTCAGCTTTTGTCAAAAAGTTGAGAGGGTTTTCAGTGTCCCGGCCTGAGAATTGAGGGGGCTTCACATATGTAATCCTAGGCTTCGGTGGCTCAGGTTGAGGCATCTGGGGTGTAGTGCCTTGAGTAGTGGATAGGGCCGTCATCGCTTGCATTAGGGCAGAGATGAAGTCAGCTGTGGAAGGCTGGCTTGAAGACGGTCCTGGGGTCGTGGATTCGGTTTTAGTGGGTTGGGCGCCATGTTGCCGAGAGGGGGCATTTGGGCCTGTAGGACCCATCGCCGGCTCTGCGGACTTCTTCCTGTCCTCGGAATTAGACCGGGTATTGACCATCTTTACTTGTCACTGATAAAATGGTTTAATACTTCTACTGGTATAAAATAACGGTTACCGTGACAAGTATCTGTTATAGGTAACAGTTCCAAGGAGCAGTTACAAAATAACAGATCAAAAATAGAAAACAGAACAGGTAAAATAGTCTAAGTATTCCTTGACTTACGGAAGGAATAACTTAGTAAACAAGAAAAATAAAATGGTATAAAAGTACAATGCAAAGAAAATGTTTCTAAGTGTTTCTTGACTTACGGAAGAAACAACTTAGAATGAAAAGTAAAATACACAAGATAAAAGAATAGAAAAGTGCAGAAATATTCCTAAGTGTTTCTTGTCTTACGGGAGAAACAACTTAGGACAGAAATACAGATAAATGAAATATGTAAATATGAAACAAGGTATGGAAATATTTCTAAGTGTTTCTTGACTTACGGAAGAAACAACTTAGAGTGAAAACAAACAAGAGAATCAAATATGGAAAAATAAGAATACAAATACTTATAAGTGTTTCTTGACTTACGGAAGAAGCGACTTACAAATACGAAAAATCAAATACAGAAAAGATGTAAAAATATTGCTAAGTGTTTCTTGACTTACGGAAGAAACAACTTAGCATAAAATAGAAAATGAAAGAGACAAATGTATTAAGTATTTTCTTAACTTAAGGAAGAAAATATCTTAGATAAAATATCGGAAATAATAATTCAACAACGATTATGAAAATATTTCTAAGTGTTCTTTTGACTTACCGGAAAAGAACGGCTTAAACGCACAATTAAAATAACAAGTCAAATATTCAGAGAAATATTTCTAAGAGTTCTTTGACTTACCGGAAAGAACTACTTAGACAAAGTACAAATCAAAATATAAAATAGAAAAAGCAAGATAAATATTTCTAAGTGTTCTTAACTTACGGAAGAACAACTTAGATACAAAATACAAGAAAAATAAACAATCAAAATAATCAAATAAAATATCAAACAATCAGTACATGAACAAATATAGATCAATGTATTATTCTAACCTGAAAAGGTCTGAATATACAATAATGCTAAAATAAAAAGGTATACAGAAAATCAGAAATAAAACAATAACTTAGTTGGAACAGTAATAGCACCGACTAGGTCTACAGTAGAAGAGGCAAGCTCGACTGACCGATGAGAGAAAATCTACCTGCTTTTATGTAAAACAAATCCTTTGTTTTACTTAGCGAAAGTGGAATTTCCCTGCATCGAATCAATTAGAAATTTGGATTTGGCCAACCTTGGAATTCCCAAGTATTTTAACCGATATCCAAATTCCTTGATGCGTCGAGGACAGTAGTAGGGTGCCGTTTCATGTTCCTTTTTTAAAGATATACATGAAAAGACTTTTAGAACCGTTTAGAGAGGTATCTAATATCAAAATTGGAACTAGAAATATAAAAATGGTAACTACGTTACACACTAAACTAAAAACACCCTTAAACATTAAAGAAAGATCCAATGTTTGTACACTCTACTCTATAATAATTGTAACAAAGTGTTACGAACATACTTTTGGCATGGCCCAGGTAACGGTTGCATTGCATCTCTAATACTCTCGAAATTTCGCGGCGTATCGAGTGCGAGAGAGAATAACCGGTCACGAAGGCGAATTAGAGGTGGGACAACGCCAGAATATTCTCGAACCTAGTAACTGTAGTATATATAGGTAACAATGTTAGAAGTAGAGTTAGTTGTTAAGATACTACCGAACTGTAAAGTTATAAATAAATATATGTATATAAATTCGAACCGCTCGTTTTATTTAATCACGCTACAGTTGGTGTTACGGTGTGAGTAAAAGAAACTATAAATTCAACAGTGACTTTTGAAAAAGACTTTTTACAACAAAAAGTATTATTCGTCGGGAACATCCGCGTAGTTCGGTTGTGATCTTTGTATAAAAGAACATTTAAAAAGTACGTGTGTACCTGACCAAAGATGCTGCTAGTAGAACTTTCAGCAAAACAGTTGCGTGAGCAGCTAGAAGAACGCGATGAAGACTGCAGTGGGTCCAAGAAGATACTCCAAGAACGACTGAAGACTGTTCTCAACAAGAATGGAGAAGACCCAGAGACATTCCAGTTCCAGTCAGCAGGCGAAGCCGTTTTAACTAAAATAATTGATGGAAAATTCGAGAATGTTTCCAAAAGATTCGATGAAACGTCTCGAATGATAGAAACAACTTCTAAAAAAACTGATGATAAATTCGAGACTGTTTCCAAAAGATTCGATGAAACGTCTCAAATGATAGAAGAATCTTCTCGAAAGAATGATGAAAGATTCAACGAAACGTCTCAAATTATTAAAGAAATAGCTAGACAAAATGACGAGAAATTTGAAAATGTGTCTAGAAGATTCGATGAGACTTCTCAAATAATTAAAGAAGTATGTAATCAAAACAATGGGAAATTTGAAGAAGTCTCAAGAACATTCGATAAGATACAGAAAAATGTAAACGACAAGATAGAAGACGTAGAAGAGAAGATCAAACAATTAGAGACCGTGATAACTAATACAAAAGTACTACCACCAGTTAATACAATAGCCTTAGATCCGGTAGTGAAAGAAGAATCACCTAGAGACGAAACGACACATAATATGAGATTCAAATTGCCACCATTTGATGGAAAGTCTTCTTGGTCCATATACCTTAGACAATTTGAAGCTATTGCGACAGCCAATCATTGGACAGAACAAGAAAAAGCTGTTTCCTTGACTGCTGCTTTACGAGGTGATGCTGCGGATATCCTAAGATCAATTCCTAAGGGTCAAGAAAAATGTTACCAGACCTTGTTCACTCGACTAGATAAACGTTACGGAGATGCCCATCTACAACCAGTCTACAAAGTACAAATAAGAAGTAGAATCCAACGAGCAAGTGAGAGTTTGCAAGAATTTGAAGCAAATATTGCTCGTATAGCGCTGTTGGCCTATCCAGAGGCACCAGACAACATTTTGGAAGAAATTGCTGTAGATGCCTTCGTCAATGGGTTAAGAGACATTGAACTACAGAAAGCTTTACGACTAGCAAGACCGAAAGTTTTAGATGAAGCGCTCGCTATTGCCTTAGAACATGAAACAGCTAGTCAAGCTTCACGGAGCTATCGAGTACGAACCTCTGAAGAGAGCGACGAACAAAACGAAAAACGTCTGGAGGAAATCGTACGGAAAGTAGTTCGTGACATGATGCCGAAGAGACGTGAACCCAGATGTTGGAATGGTAACGACGTAGGTCACATTCGTCGTAAATTGCAAGAAAATAATACAACAGTCAGAAAGCTAGAACAAATCGAACACAGGGCTGGAAAAAGTCATTCAAATGCTAATGCTCAGTCAAGACGGCCATTAATCATTGTCTTGAATTAGAAGAACGACTTTGCCCCGTGAGACGAACCGCCGTCATTAATGAGCAATGGCAGCCTCAACAGCTACAAGACGCTCAAGCAGATGATCCATGTATAAAAAGAGTATTGGATTGGAGGCGTCGAAGTGAAAGACCTTCTTGGCAAGACATTAGTGCATGTAGTCCAGAAGTCAAGTGTTACTGGAGCCAATGGAATTGCCTAGTGCTGAAAGATGATCTTATGTATAGAACCTTTGAGAACGATGATGGTACAGAAACTAAGCTTCAGTTAATTGTACCTAAAAGTAAAGTGTCAGAAGTATTGCGTCAGTTGCATGACGGTGCATCAGGTGGACACTTTGGTATCACGAAGACTCTGCAAAAGGTTCGAGAACGGTTCTATTGGGTGAACTGTAAAGATGATGTAAGATGGTGCCGGAAATGTGAACTGTGTGCAACCAGTAATGGTCCAGCTGGTAAAAAGAGGGCACCCATGAGACAGTACAATGTTGGTAGTCCTATGGAAAGAGTAGCAATCGACATTGCAGGTCCACTTCCAGAGACAAATGATGGAAATAAATATATCCTGGTAGCCATGGATTATTTTACGAAATGGACTGAGGCTTATGCGATACCAAATCAAGAAGCTGCTACCGTTGCAGAGGTACTTGTTAAAGAATTCTTTAGCCGATTTGGTGTTCCCTTGGAGATCCACTCCGACCAAGGGCGAAATTTCGAGTCAACTCTTTTCCAAAACGTTTGTAAATTGATTGGTGTCAATAAGACCAGAACGACACGTAAAGTTATAAATAAATATATGTATATAAATTCGAACCGCTCGTTTTATTTAATCACGCTACAAAAGTTTATATTGGAGAAACATCCAGGAACATGTCGGGAAGATTAATATCACACAAGAGTGACATTAATCTGAACAAAGTACAAGCCTGCTTATTAAGTGAACATTCAGTCATGATGGATCACACTCCAAACTATGATGAAGTAAAAATATTGGCAAGGGAAAAAATCACTACAAAAGAATATTTTTAGAAATGTGTCTAATAACAGCTACACAGAACATCTTAAACAAAATAGCGACATTGAGAATGTAAGTGCTATATATATCTAATATCAATCAAAGAAAAATCACATATATAAAAGGCACATAAAAAGTATACAAAATATGAGAGGAGTTGTCCCAAGTCCAAAGAAAATCAATACTGTTTTTTTAGTTGGTCCGGTGTTTGCCCTCTTAAAAAAATTATAATTAAGTAGGAAATATCCGGTATCTGTTCTATAATAAAAATCTTTGTTTTTTTTCTAAAACTTTATTATTTCTCCATTTATTAAATGGCTTCCTCGAGAAGTATTTTGTAAAAAACAATTTTAACATAAAAAACTGACGTACAGATAGATTTAAAAACAACAGAAATTTCTATATATACAGACAATATCTGTATATTTATATCTCAAGATCTATATATTTGGTGATTTTCTCAGTGTAGACTGTTTTTGATATCTATGGACACATTAATGAGCGTTATTTGTTTATTTTGTTTGTTCACATACGGTGTACCATATCCACTAGTTAGTCCGTGTGCAAAATAGGGACATATTTATAATAGAGTTTTTTGGTTTAACTAGTAGGAGACTGTCTGTATCGGGAAACAACTCTGCTAATATTAACTAATCGTTCGAATCTGTATTGTCAACATAGTGGTGACTGACTTTATTGAGATGTACCATGCAGAAGTTTCTCCATCCAGAAATGCAGTTTCTGTATCTAAAACCAAATTTATTTTAATTATATTTCTCGTATTACATATTTATATAGGATTATAATGTTTATGGTCAAATTCACGTTCTACTCTTTTATACCGTAACTGTCTATGTGTAAAAAAAGTATTCACGCCCAAAATTTCTAAATCAAAGAATCATTGAAAAGGTGTAATCATTTATTATATATTACAGAACGAAGTTTTTCCGAAAAAGGCAGTAATACAAGTTTAAAAGAAACTAAGACAATATTGGAGCCCAAATCCAATAGTAAAAATCCTAAAAACGAAAACGTAAAAAATGAGAACGATGAAAACGATCCAAAATTAAAATAAATTAATAATAAAAAAACTAATGTAATTTAAAATTTTAATTTTTTTTATGAGATTCAGTGTGGGACCATATTTTTGATATGTATTGTAAAAATATAAATACCAATGTATCATATTTTGCTTTTTATTTCTGATGTAAAATTTATCAAAATCTATCGCTATTTTTGATGGAGGTGATGCATTATTGTGGCCCTTCATCACTTAAAGAATTATATTTTCTTCCACACACCTGTTTGCCACCCACTCAGTAGTGTCTAGGCAAGACCTGGTGATGGACCAGGATAATTTTATATGTATGTTTCAATAGTTAGGTATCCCTAAAGGCCCTGGTGGTGCAGAAATACAGGAAGGAACTGGAGGAATTAGTAAAAATACGATAGTCAGCTATATATACCTAATGCCGGATCAACTTGGGGTTTCGAGTAAATATGTCGTACAAAATAATCATCAAATTGCCTTTCACGTGACCCGAAGTAAAAATCAGGCTCTACAAGGCCGAAACTGGAACAGAGTGAGAGTGACAATAAGTTCCGTTGGCAGAGTAGTAGATTAGAACGATGGGATGTAGTCGCTCATGATTTTATATATATATATATATATATATATATATATATATATATATTGTTATGATGTGTTTTTTGTTTGAATGATGAGCAATGAGTATTTTTAATAATATATATATATATATATATATATAGGGTTTTTATCGCGGTTCTCAAAGAATTAGCTTGTAAGTACTTTTTTAAATTATCTTTATTATAACTATTATGAAACACACATATATATCTAACCTAGCCAATGTAAATTTAAAATAAACTATCTTTAAATTGATGTTCTTATAAAACTAATTAAATTCTATAGACAATGTTAAATTTAAACAAACTATCTTCAAAATTGAAATTGTTATAACACTAACTAAATTATATTAACAAAATTTTGTACCTTTCTTTCACTGAATGCCTAAATGAACTGTTTTCCACTATATAGATTCTAATCACCACTGAATGTCTTCGTACTTCAGTTATCCTTGTTTTTTGTGAAATTACTTTTTCCAATTATCAGCTTCTACCAATTTAAGATATATTTTTTTTTTACCAGCATCTATACACCACCAAGCAAACCAGCAAACACCATTTATATTTATTCTTCTTTTCAATATACCAATATCCAATTATTATAAGTTGATTTATACTAATCTCCAATCATAATATAATTTTAATTCCTTCTAATGTCCATCCAATATTCTTCTAATATACTTTTATAATCTTCAATAATTATTTGTGTATAATTATAAATGTGCATTAAATATATGCATAATTTTTAATCTTCTTTTAACTCACTATATTAAACAATTGGACTATCTCCAACTAACTTTCATATTTCTTATTAAACTGCTTGACTGACTTACTAAAACTGTGAACAATTGACTTCACTAACTAACTTTCATAATAAACTGCTTGACTTCTGACTAAAAACTGCCATCTTGAATCCAAATCACGGGTATTTATATCTTTTGGATATTCTAGAACCATCTCGTAAGATATCATGTTCTATTTAGTTCTATTTAATACATGTCTGAATTTTCTGGAACAAACCATTTCGCAAACATGGCCATCTCCGGTGATCCAGAGAATTCCATTCTTTTCTATTAATAATTTTGTTGACATTTAGGCTTTTCAGATCAGAATAAACATTCAAATTAGTAACTAACACTCTAATTTAATAAAATACACATTTCAAACAATATAACCCCACTTATATTCGTAAAATTCTTAAAATGACACTTAGGAATGGAGGGTATAGTGTGTTGCCTAGTCACATGGCTCACTTAAAAATATCTACAAAATCATAACTACTAAAATACAACTTTTTACAATTATTATATGCTAATTTCTTAAAATGCCCTCACATAAATAATTTTTATAAAATTCTCTAGTATATAACTTATTTAAAACAACCAAATATCTAATATTATGTAGTATATAACTTATAAATTATTTTCTATAAACCCTAATCGTATCAATACCCCAAAATAATATTTAAAATAAATAATTTACTTATTATTTTTTTAAATATTAATTTTCTCATACCTTATTAAATTTAATAAATCAATTTTTTTTTATTTAAAATGTGTTAAATACATCCCTGTTCGCTGTCTATGTCAAAACAGAGAACAACGGAGCACAGTTCGGCTATTCTATGGTCAAACTGTCATGTCAAATGGAGCAATGGATGCGATATCAGAGAATAAAATATAACCTTAATTAAAAATATAATAGATATGGTGTTCTGTTTATTTATAGACAAAATCTAGGAATTATTTCCATTCAAAATAACTTCATCAATATAAATTGGTAAGTTTTTCCACTTTATTATATTAGAAAGACATTTTTATAGCAATTATAGTATCTAACCCCAAATTATGATTTTTAGGGTACCAAACAATTTCCATATGTACAAAATTCAACAAGTATGATGTCAAATTTATTCACAACAAAGAAATCTACCATCTATCTATGAAATGGATCTATCAGTAAGTTATTAGTGTTATTATATTTGTGTTAAAGGTATAGAAATCATTATTCAATCTCTTCATGATATTGAAAAATGTCGTTGATATGAAATATGCCTCTTAGTCTGTTCTCTGCATCTATTAACACATAACTATTTAGTCCATTCTGATTTTCAATTGTATATGGACCTTCAAACATTGGTTGTAATTTCTTACAACGGTTTTCTTTAACATTACTTTTTCTAAGTGAACGAATTAACACTAGGTCTCCTTTTTGAAATGTGATTGGTTTTTTTATATTTCGATTTTGTCTTCTGATATATTTTTCAGCTTTCCTCCTAATTCGGTTATTCACTTTCTGCATTACTTGTTCTAACATATCCTGATTATATTCACTAATCCACTTTCTGTTTCCTATATGGCCAAACATTAAATATTCTGGTACTTCCTCTGTATTCAAATTATGTGTATTATTTAAAAAATATTCTACTTGTGGTATATGTTGCTGCCAAGTTTCATGTTGGTTTTGGCACAGTATCCTTAAATATTTTATAACTTCTTTAATATATCTTTCTGCAGGATTTGCCTGAGGATGTCTGATACTTGTAAAATGAATGTTGATTCCCTTTTTCTCACAAAATGTCCGAAATTTTTGGTTGTTAAAATATGTAGCATTATCTATTATGCAATTTCTAAATGGTCCTATTTCTTCGAAAAATTGATTAATATATAATTTTAATGTTTTAACATTTGTTCTAGAGCAGGGATATAGTTTAATAAATTTTGTATATAAATCAACTATCACTAGTATATGCTTTTTTCCTGTTGGACTGAGAACTAAATTTGAAATAAAATCCATGGAAACTGTATTGAGTTTTTCATATACAACATTAGATTTATATGTGTTCTGGTTTTTGAAATTCTTTTCTTTGTTTAGTTGACATATTGGGCATTGGGTAGTAATTTCTTTTGCTATACTTATGTCATTCTTTGCAAAATAATTGTTCCTAAATAGCATCCCTAGCTTTCTTGAACCAATATGCATATAATTGTTATGTAAATTTTTCAATATTTTCTTTGCTAAAGTTCTAGTTATTACATATACTTCTATGTCATTTATTATTTTATAATATACTCCATCTTTCCTAAGGACTTTTTGTTTTTCACTCAAATTGATCTGATCTCTTATAATTTCTTCTTTAGAATATAATCCAGTACTTTCTACTAATTGATTTAATCCAATTTTTATTGTTCGCTGCCCTTTTTGTGATGTATTTTCTAACCTTGATAAAGCATCTGCCACTATATTGGATTTTCCAGAAATGTATTTGATTTCAAAGCAGTATTCACTAAGTATTAGACTCCACCGATGTATTCTACTGTTTCCATATTTGTTACTCAATATAGACGTTAAAGCTTGGTGATCTGTTTCTATTGTAAATTCATTACCCAACAAATAAAATCTTAATTTTGTGACACAGTGTATTATACTTGCTAGTTCTAATTCTGAAACTGAGTAACCCTTTTCATGTGGCTTTGTAATTCTTGAAATGAATTGTATTGGGTATTCGACCCCATCATGTATTTGTAATAATACCCCTGATAATCTCTCTATTGATGCATCTGTTCTTAATATGAATGGCTGTGTGTAGTCAGGATAGTATATTTTCAAATTTGACAGAAAAATGTTTTTAATTTCTTGGAATGCTAGTTCTCTTCTCTGATCCCATCTCCATTTTACACCTTTTCTCAGTAGTTCAAGTAATGGAATTTCTTTTATACTTAGATCTGGTATCATCCTTTTATAATAATTAATTATTCCAATAAATCCTCTTAAAGTTCTTAAATTGTGTGGTGTTTTATATTCCTGAATGACTTGTGTCCGTTCTGGATCCATTTCGATTCCCTTAGTGTTAAGTTTATAACCTAAATATATGACTTCTTTTTGAAAAAATGTACATTTTTCTTGATTTATTTTTAGTCCAACTTTGTCTAATCTATTTATTATAGTTTTTAGGTGTTTCTCATGATCTTCAGCCGTTTTAGAAAAAATTAATATATCATCAATGTAGTGAATTACAAAATGTTCATATTGATCCAAAATATCATGAAGACATCTACATAGAGCACTGCAAGATGATTGAAGTCCAAATGGTACTACTTTGAATTGATATACTACTCCATCTATCTGAAATCCTGTATACTGTCTACTTTTTCTTTCTAGAGGTATTAACCAGAAACTATGCTGTAAATCGATTTTAGTGAAAAATGACATTCCTGTAATTCTTCCTAATATTCCATCTATACTCATTGGTGCTTCAAATTGCTTTTCAGTAACCTTGTTAATATTCCTTGCATCCAAACATAACCTGATTTCACCTGATCTTTTTCGTACTACTACTATGGGGTTAATAAAACGTGTGTCTGCCTTCTCAATGATCCCATCTTCTAACATATTATTAATTGTTTTGTGTACTTCTTCTCTGTATTTATATGGTATTGGGTATGATTTTGTTTTAAAATCTTTTTCTTCTTTAACTTTTATACTATGGATATAATTTTGTGCAATTCTATTTTCTTTATTGACAAGTCCCTTGTGTTGCTGCAATATGGAAATGACTATTGATTTATATTCTTCAGGGCAATTTAAAACTTTTATCATATCTTCTTCTTTACAAATAAAATTATTCTTCATTATGTACTCATTATTCCTTGCTTCCAATTTTACGCACTCCGCCTCGTAGGCATCCATCTGCTTAAAATTTCCATTCCTTAAATATTCACTACAATAATTATTCTTTACATTCTTTTGGGACATTTCCCTATCATCAAAATACATTTCTTCTTCATAAACATCATTATTTTCTTTTAATAATATCCTATCAACTCTTATTCCTTCTTCCAACTCATCTTTCTGCATAAATTTAATTATTTGCCCTTCCAAAGTTACCATTTTTTCTTCAAAATCTATCTTTACTTTCTTCTTTTCCAATTCATCATTTCCCATTAATATATCAACACATAAATCCTTGACAATAAATCCTTGCATATTAATTTCTTTATTAAGAATATTAATTTTAAAATTGGCTAGTTTATCAATTTCACCCAACTTCTTATTATTTACACCAATAATTTTAATTTTTGGAATCTTTATTATATCTGATAGTTTTAATGTATTAAAAATAAAATTCTCCGAGACTAATGTACTTTCTGAACCAGTATCTATCATAATTTTAATCATTTTATTTTTGGCCAAAGCATTTATATAAATTAAATTAATAGATTCAATAATTTTCTCTTCATCTAAAGAAATAAATTCAGAAGGTTTTTCATAATAGCAATGGCCTAACTTGTAATTCAGAAAGTTTACTGCACAAAATTTTGATTATTAGAATTGTCAGATTGTATCTGACCACTTGGATCTGATGTCCTATGTCTTTCCCTACTATGACTTCTACTCACATTTTCTTGCCTTGTACTATTTCGTTCCCTGTCTTCGCAGCTCCTATTCCTTTGTACACAATTTACCTGTCTGTTATAGTTAGGTCGTTCTGTATTTCTTCGATTATTAAAATCTTGTCTATTATTATTAGTACTGTTATTAAAATGTTGTCTATTATAATTACTGTTATTATTATTAAAATTTTGTAAATTATTACCATATCTATAATTATTATATGATTGTCTATATTGTTGATTATCATTTTTATTATATTGAAAGTTATTATTGTTTTTTCTGTTGTTATTATTACTTGTCATATTGCCTCTTTGTATTCTTTGAATAAAATTAATAAAACTATCTATTGTTTGAATATTTTGTATAGTTACGGTTTGCACAACATCAGCATCAAAATGTCTAGATACATTTAAGACTGTTTCATCCTCTCTAAGTGGTGGTTCTAAATATTTTGCAACTGTTATCAGTTTTAATGCATAATCTACCATATTTGATTTTAAATTGTGATTATACTTTCCAAAATATAGAATTTCTCTAAACTTGGCTTGCTCTAATTCACCCCAATAATAATTTAAAAATTTATTTTCAAATGTTTGAAAATTATCTAAATCATTCTCAATGCTAGCAAACCAAGTTGCTGCATTGTCATTTAATGTCATTCTAATATAATCTTTAATATCATTAATATTATTCACAAATCTTAATTTATGTTTTAAACTATTTATGTATACTCTAGGATGCAAATTTTTTATATTACCAGAGAATTTAATCCCAGTCTCATTTGTTAAATTTAAGTAAGGTCTCCCTATGTCTCTCATTTGTGAAATATCATCTATTCTCTGTTCCACATTTCTTATTTGATTATTATTTATTTGGATATTTTGTTGTATATCATCTAATTTTTCTTCTGTGTTTCTCCTGTCTTCGTTAATTTTTACTTCTAAGTTACATTTCTGTAACTCTATTTTCTGTTCTATATCTATCTTATTATCTTGAATAATCCTCTTTACTTCTGTCCTCTCATTTTCTATCCTTTTCTTGTAGTCATTCCGTATAATTTTTATTTCATTTGCTACTTTTTTCTCTGCAGCTTCAAGTTTTTTATCCATTTGTTTTTCTATTTGTTTTACAATTTTATTATTATTATCTTCTATTTTCTTTTCTAATTTTCTATAATTCTCTTCTAATTTCTGTTCCATTTTTTTCATGTCTTCTTTGACTTCTTTTGAATTCTCTTCCAATTTTTTTATGTCTTCTTTGACTTGTTTTGAATTCTCTTCCAATTTTTTTATGTCTTCTTTGACTTCTTTTGAATTCTCTTCCAATTTTTTTATGTCTTCTTTGATTTCTTTTGAATTCTCTTCCATTTTTTTTGTATTCTCTTTCATTGTTTTGTTCATCTGCATCATTAATGACATCAAAGCTGCCATATTGACATTTTCCTCTCTTTCTGGATTCATTTCTGCAGTATCTTGTGGAGCTTGAACTAAACTCTCCTCTTGTATAGGTTGTGTTTCTACTTCCACATCTTCTTCATTCTTTTTGCTTCTTGTACCTTTCTTTCCTTGAGACATTTTGAGACTTTACTTGTTCAAATATAATTAAAATTAAAATCTATAATTTTTTCTTTCTAATGAAAATTAATTTAATTATATGAGAGCACTTATCTTCCCAAACTAATTCTTTAAAATAGAGAGCCCCACGTTGGGCGCCAAATTGTTATGATGTGTTTTTTGTTTGAATGATGAGCAATGAGTATTTTTAATAATATATATTATTGTGATATTTTAAGTCTTGGTGCGCCAAGCAATAATTAGCTAATTAATTTTTTTGATTAATTAAAATTATTTAAATGATATGATTATGAGTTTATCACAATTATTAATTCTTTTATCTCAGGGTTAAATTCGTGCTTCAATATCTATGCTATTACATGTGAAAGGTAAGGTCCAGAGAATACCGGAATAATAAAAAACACATATGGTCTAACACTATATATTGAAATAAAAATAATGAAATAATTCACACTCAAACGTTTTCAATAAACAAACCTCATATAAGGATTCTCAAAATTTTGTTCTCCGTACGTGAACAATCAAAATTTAGGGTACAAACAATATTAATTGAAATCTCAAAATCCCAAACTATTCTAACTCTTCTAATCAAAATATTTATATCCTTTCTAAATTACGTGTAGAAATTGTGTTATCAATAAAAGAAAAAAATGCAGAAAACAAAAATATCTCTCTGATGATGAGTGGTCCAAATCCTTGTTCCTTGTAGACTGTATTATCTCCTCTCAACCGCTCCCTATGTAATGAGCAATCTTACACAGATTGTTGCAAGTATATCGTCCTTAATGATCTCCTTCAAAAGCACAAATCATTCAAATTATGATAGCCTTTCTCCTCTCGATAAACTGAATCTCTCGTTGGCCCGAGTGAAAAATGACTCTTGGAATATCTTCTCTTTACGATAAACTGAATCTCTCGTTGGCCTGAACAGTGACTCTTGGAATATAAGTAGAGAAATATGACTTACAATATTTTGCTGCTTCAGCCTCTGTCAGATACACTAACTCCACAAAAACTCACTAACATTCAACACTACTGCTTGCTACATTTCAGGAACCGCCAGAGAACAATCACCGTTCCTCTTACAGACTTGGAAACCAACTGCTTATATCTTTTCTCTCTCCTCAATCTCGCTAAACTTTTTTCTACATACTTATCCCGCCTTTTTCAATCTCCGCCAATCACAACTCGTCACAATTCCCCCATTTTTTCATTTCGATAACAAACAAATTTTTACCTATACTTATAAATTTCCTAAAACTTATTTACAAATAATATTTTCTATAATTCTTAAAACTAACAAAAACCACTTTCTAAAATCTCTTCTATTTGTCTCTAATCACTGCATTAATGGATTTTGAAAAACCCCGTTCAATTCTTTGGCTTTCACTTAAACTTATGCGGGTCACTCAAGTATAACAAAGAAATGATTGATGTAAAGCTTACATTTTGTTTAGTACAGGTAATTCAAGAAATTAATAACTCTCCTTCTTCGAAATGTTTGTTGGATATTATCCTACTTATCTGAATTATTTTAATGTTTTTTTTAATTTTGAAATATTTTTAAACAAACCAATATTTTTCTCGATTTTACATATCATAACAAATCCCCGCCATTTGATCTGCCGAAAACTCTTTGTTAAATTTTAAAATGACAAAAGTTTTCTAGGATCAAATTATTTCACTATGTTATTAAAATCTACTTATGATACTGACAAATGTCGTGAATGTTAAAATACCCCGTATATTGCCTGTCTTTATACGGAATTGGATATATTTTCGTTTTACATTTTTCCAAGTATTTTCCCTTAAAAGAAAGTTCACAATTTTTAACCACTTGATTTACTTTATTAACAAAATCTCCATGGTTTCCTAAAATCTTCTCTATTTCCTTCTCCATGTTTTTTCCACAATTTATTTTTCTTTCATCCACCTTTTGTTCACATGTGTTCACTGTCCATAATACTTCTTCACAAAATTCTGGATTCTCGTCCATCAATGCCATTTTTTCTTCTGTTTTCTTTTTATCCTCTAATTCCCTTTGGTATTCCGAGCACCATGTTTCTATTCCTTTCATTTCTCTGATGATACCTTCTTTTTCTTCCTGCTTCCATTCTGTTTTATCGTCGGTTGCCAACAATTCTTCTGTACCTTCTATTTCCTGTTTTTCTCTGGTCTCCATCTTATTTTCCTGCTTTCTTTTCGAACTCTTCTTCTTTTTCTTCCTTCTCTTTTTCTTTTCTGTTAGATCTTGTTCTTGTACTTTCGGTTTATCCTCTACGGTCATATCGATTTCTTTGCGTTTTTGCTGTGCATTGATCCTTCCAGAATTTGTTTTCCTATCTGTTTGCTTTTCTTCTCCTGTGTTGTCTGGTTCTGCTCTGATTTCCAGTTTATTTTCCGAAAAATTTATGGTGATATCTTTTTTCCTCAATTCATCAATTCCCTCTATCATATCATGATTTAAATCTTCAATCACCACACATTTCATAATATGGAATTTGTTTCCCACTCTTATCTGTACTCCCAAGCCTTCGTTTACTGTCGTCAAATTTTTATTGTTTGCACCCACTAAATCAACCCTAGGAATCTTATACACAAATCTGTCCAAATTTAATTCTTTTACTAGTTTTTTATTGATTAACGATATCTCCGATCCAGAATCAATCACAATTTTAATCGCTTTATGTTTTATAAATGCATCTAAAAATATTAGATTAGAATTAGAAATTTGTCTGTCGTTTCCTATTGCTACATGATTCATCTCCCTTCTATTTTGTTGTTGGAAGCTCTGGTTATTTCTATCGTCCCTTTGTTCGTTAGTATTCCTATTCGGAGGATTTTGTGCATCTCTATTCCTGTTGTGATTTTCATATGTTCTCTGTTGTGTGTCATTCCTGTTATCGTAATTTTGTTGTCTATTGTAATTATTGTAATTTCTCGGCCTATATTCGTTTGTTGATCTGGGATGTCGGTTTCTCTGGTCATAATTTGATGAATACCTTCTTTCCGGTCCATTATATTGGTCATGTTGTCTTCTATTTCTCATTTCTTTTCTTTTCGCTTCTTTTAATTGAAGGAATTGGCACAAACTATCAATATCTTGATAGTTTCTCAAAATCACGTGATCTTCCAACGTTTCCTCAAAATGTCTGCTGATCATTTCTACCAGCTGTTCGGTAGAATATTTGTATTCTAGATATTTTGAATTGTTATATATCTGCAAAGCATATCTTTCTTCAGATATTCCCATTTTTTCGTGATATTTTCCATTCTGTAGCTCTTGGTTGATTTCTCTCTGTTTATTTTTCCCCCAGAAATAGTTGAGAAATTTATTTTCAAAATCTGTCCAATTTTCAAACTCATCTTCCTTGCTTTCATACCATAACGCTGCTCCTTCTTTCAAATGGTTTCTAATTGTTTCTTTGCAATCGTCAAAATATCTAATATGTTGTAATTTAGTTTTCAGATTTTTAACAAACGGTACTGGGTGTGTTTTCCGAATATCCCCGCCAAATTGTATTTTCGCCTCGCTTGTTCCATGGATGATAACTTCTTTTCTCTCTACCCCTCTTAGTTCAATTTCTGCCATTTGTTTTTCATTTTGCTTTAATCTTCTTTCTACGTCCTTCCTGTCTTCTTGTAGCGCCATTTCAAATTTTTCTTCTAACTGTTCTAATTCCTTTTTCTGGATCGTCTTACTATCTTTCATTACATTTTCAAGTTTGCTTTCTAATTCCTCCAAATTATCTTTAATTCTCATTTCTTGTTCTTTCATATCATTTTTAATTTCATTAATCTCTTCTATTTGTTGTATCAGTTCTTTCTTTATCCCCTCAACACATCCTCTAATTTCCTGTTCATAGTTTTCCAGACGCTGCTCTATATTGCTCATTGTTTGTTTTGTTTCCCGTTGGTTTTCTTCCATTTTTAGTGATGTTTCTTGTTGATTTCTATCCATTTTATCCATTTTCTTTGATGTTTCATTTTGGTTTTTCTCTATTGTTTGTTTTGTTTCATCCATTTTTTGTGACTGGAGTTGCATTAGTTGTAATATTTTATCTATTCCTGATAGTTCTTTTCTCTCCTCAACTATTGTCACATTTCCTTCATTATCCGATACTTCTTCCAAAATTGTTTCATCTTCTCTGTTATCCTCCTTCCTTTCCTGAATTTTACTTTGTCTCCTTGTGACAGACATGTTGTTACTTTTTGTTATTGTTTTTGTCCCCGCCAAATGTGAAATTTTACAACACTCTATATGTTTCAGAACACAATAATATTTCTCCCCAAATGTATTAAATTTTCACGACAAATATCAAATATGCAATCAGTAAAATTCAAATAATTCAAAATAAATATCAAATGTACGATTGGTAAAGAAAATAAAATCAAATAATTCAATAGCAGTAAATATCCACTAACTACGATCAATCAATAAATCAAATTTATATTCCCTGGAAAAATTGTCAAAATACTTTCAAATTCAAATTCCCTCAATGTTATATGTTTTTATCTCTGGATCACCTGTACTTATTCCAGATCTCTTTCCCTTCCTTCAAATGTAACGCTGCGATACTTTCAAGCCCCACGTTTTTGGAAGCCAGTTATTGTGATATTTTAAGTCTTGGTGCGCCAAGCAATAATTAGCTAATTAATTTTTTTGATTAATTAAAATTATTTAAATGATATGATTATGAGTTTATCACAATTATTAATTCTTTTATCTCAGGGTTAAATTCGTGCTTCAATATCTATGCTATTACATGTGAAAGGTAAGGTCCAGAGACTACCGGAATAATAAAAAACACATATGGTCTAACACTATATATTGAAATAAAAATAATGAAATAATTCACACTCAAACGTTTTCAATAAACAAACCTCATATAAGGATTCTCAAAATTTTGTTCTCCGTACGTGAACAATCAAAATTTAGGGTACAAACAATATTAATTGAAATCTCAAAATCCCAAACTATTCTAACTCTTCTAATCAAAATATTTATATCCTTTCTAAATTACGTGTAGAAATTGTGTTATCAATAAAAGAAAAAAATGCAGAAAACAAAAATATCTCTCTCTGATGATGAGTGGTCCAAATCCTTGTTCCTTGTAGACTGTATTATCTCCTCTCAACCGCTCCCTATGTAATGAGCAATCTTACACAGATTGTTGCAAGTATATCGTCCTTAATGATCTCCTTCAAAAGCACAAATCATTCAAATTATGATAGCCTTTCTCCTCTCGATAAACTGAATCTCTCGTTGGCCCGAGTGAAAAATGACTCTTGGAATATCTTCTCTTTACGATAAACTGAATCTCTCGTTGGCCTGAACAGTGACTCTTGGAATATAAGTAGAGAAATATGACTTACAATATTTTGCTGCTTCAGCCTCTGTCAAATACACTAACTCCACAAAAACTCACTAACATTCAACACTACTGCTTGCTACATTTCAGGAACCGCCAGAGAACAATCACCGTTCCTCTTACAGACTTGGAAACCAACTGCTTATATCTTTTCTCTCTCCTCAATCTCGCTAAACTTTTTTCTACATACTTATCCCGCCTTTTTCAATCTCCGCCAATCACAACTCGTCACAATTCCCCCATTTTTTCATTTCGATAACAAACAAATTTTTACCTATACTTATAAATTTCCTAAAACTTATTTACAAATAATATTTTCTATAATTCTTAAAACTAACAAAAACCACTTTCTAAAATCTCTTCTATTTGTCTCTAATCACTGCATTAATGGATTTTGAAAAACCCCGTTCAATTCTTTGGCTTTCACTTAAACTTATGCGGGTCACTCAAGTATAACAAAGAAATGATTGATGTAAAGCTTACATTTTGTTTAGTACAGGTAATTCAAGAAATTAATAACTCTCCTTCTTCGAAATGTTTGTTGGATATTATCCTACTTATCTGAATTATTTTAATGTTTTTTTTAATTTTGAAATATTTTTAAACAAACCAATATTTTTCTCGATTTTACATATCATAACAATATATATAGGGTTTTTATCGCGGTTCTCAAAGAATTAGCTTGTAAGTACTTTTTTAAATTATCTTTATTATAACTATTATGAAACACACATATATATCTAACCTAGCCAATGTAAATTTAAAATAAACTATCTTTAAATTGATGTTCTTATAAAACTAATTAAATTCTATAGACAATGTTAAATTTAAACAAACTATCTTCAAAATTGAAATTGTTATAACACTAACTAAATTATATTAACAAAATTTTGTACCTTTCTTTCACTGAATGCCTAAATGAACTGTTTTCCACTATATAGATTCTAATCACCACTGAATGTCTTCGTACTTCAGTTATCCTTGTTTTTTGTGAAATTACTTTTTCCAATTATCAGCTTCTACCAATTTAAGATATATTTTTTTTTTTACCAGCATCTATACACCACCAAGCAAACCAGCAAACACCATTTATATTTATTCTTCTTTTCAATATACCAATATCCAATTATTATAAGTTGATTTATACTAATCTCCAATCATAATATAATTTTAATTCCTTCCAATGTCCATCCAATATTCTTCTAATATACTTTTATAATCTTCAATAATTATTTGTGTATAATTATAAATGTGCATTAAATATATGCATAATTTTTAATCTTCTTTTAACTCACTATATTAAACAATTGGACTATCTCCAACTAACTTTCATATTTCTTATTAAACTGCTTGACTGACTTACTAAAACTGTGAACAATTGACTTCACTAACTAACTTTCATAATAAACTGCTTGACTTCTGACTAAAAACTGCCATCTTGAATCCAAATCACGGGTATTTATATCTTTTGGATATTCTAGAACCATCTCGTAAGATATCATGTTCTATTTAGTTCTATTTAATACATGTCTGAATTTTCTGGAACAAACCATTTCGCAAACATGGCCATCTCCGGTGATCCAGAGAATTCCATTCTTTTCTATTAATAATTTTGTTGACATTTAGGCTTTTTAGATCAGAATAAACATTCAAATTAGTAACTAACACTCTAATTTAATAAAATACACATTTCAAACAATATAACCCCACTTATATTCGTAAAATTCTTAAAATGACACTTAGGAATGGAGGGTATAGTGTGTTGCCTAGTCACATGGCTCACTTAAAAATATCTACAAAATCATAACTACTAAAATACAACTTTTTACAATTATTATATGCTAATTTCTTAAAATGCCCTCACATAAATAATTTTTATAAAATTCTCTAGTATATAACTTATTTAAAACAACCAAATATCTAATATTATGTAGTATATAACTTATAAATTATTTTCTATAAACCCTAATCGTATCAATATATATATATATTTATATCATCATCATCACTGGCTCGACAACCCTTTTTGGGTCTTGGCCTGTTCTATGATTCTTCTCCATTCCGATCTATTTCGTGCTTTTTTTCTCCAGTTTTTTATTTTTAAGGTTGTTATATCATTTTCTATTTGTTCTAAGTATCTCAGTTTCGGTCTTCCTCTTGTTCTTTTTCCTACTGGCATCTGTTTGAATATTTTGTTTGGTATTTCGCCTTCTTCCATTCTTTCTACATGTCCTATCCAACGCAGCCGTCCTATTTTGATGAATGTTATAATATCCGGATCCTGGTATATTTTGTATAGTTCAGAGTTGTATCGTCTTCGCCATATTCCGTTTTCTTTTGTGCCCTTATATATGTGCCGCAAGATTTTTCTTTCGAAGGTGGCTAACAACGTTTCCTCTCTTTTAGTAAGTGTCCAGGTTTCTGAGCCATATGTGAGTACCGGTCTTATTAGGGTTTTATATATTTGGCATTTTGTCTTTCTTGCGACGTTATCTGATCTTAGGTGTCTAATTAAGCCATGGTAACATTTATTTGCAATAAATATTCGCCTCTTCACTTCCTCCGTAACGTTATTATCAGACGTGACTAGGGATCCCAAGTATATAAAGTTTTTTACCTCCTCTATGTTGTATTCTCCCATTGTTATATTTTGTGGCTGCCTTATTTCTGCGTTTTTTCTTACCTGCATATATTTTGTTTTGGTCTGATATATATTTATATATATATATATATATATAAATATATATATATATATATATATATATATATATATATATATATATATATATATATATATATATTGAAATGATATTGTTTAAAAAAATTAATTTATAAGTTATATACTACATAATATTAGATATAAAAAAGTATTTGTTTATTTTGAATAAGTTATATACTAGAGAATTTAATAAAAATATATTTATGTGAGGGCATTTTTAATAAATTAGCATATAATAAGTGTAAAAAGTTGTATTTTAATGTTGTAAATATGTTTAAGTGAGCCATGTGCATAGGCAACCAACTATACAAAAATTGACAGACAATAGAATAACAATAGAAATTAATCATAATACGAATATAAGTGGGGTTATAATAATAATGTTAGTTTAAAATGTTTAATTTATATATATTTAATGATTTAAATGTTTATTCTGATCTGAAAAGCCTAAATGTCATCAAAATTATCAATGGAACATTAACGAATTCTCCAGAGTGCAGAGTGTGACCATTGTTTACGGTCGAATATTCTGGAATAATGATTATGTCGGTGGATGGAACAGATATTTTTTCGAGAACATCCATATCGAAGAAATAGAACAAATTGGAACATGATATCTTACCAGATGGTTCTAGAATATCCAAAAAGATATAAATACCCGTGATTTGGATTCAAGATGGAAGTTTTTAGTCAGAAGTCAGGCCAGTTCATTATGAAAGTTAGTAGACACATTTAGTTAGTGTAGTAAATTGTTCAGAATTTTCAAGAAGTCAGTCAGAAAAGTTTAGTAAGAAATATGAAAGTTAGTTGGAGTCAGTGAATCAAGTACAAATAGTCCAATTGTTTAATATAATTAAAAAAGGTATATTGGAAGAAATTAAATTATGTTATGGTTGGAGATTAGTATAAATCAACTTATAATAATTGGATATTGGTATATTGAAAAGAAGAATAAATATAAATGCTGTTTGCTGGTTTGCTTGGTGGTATATAAATGCTGGTGAAGAAAAATATATCTTAAATTGGTAGAAGCTGATAATTGGAAAAAGAAATTTCACAAAAACAAGGATAACCGAAGTACGAAGACTTTCAGTGGTGATTAGAATATATATAGTGGAAAACAGTTCATTTAGGCATTCAGTGAAAGAAAGGTACAAAATTTTGTTAATATAATTTAGTTAGTGTTATAACAATTTCAATTTTGAAGATAGTTTGTTTAAATTTAACATTGTCTATAGAATTTAATTAGTTTTATAAGGACATCAATTTAAAGATAGTTTATTTTAAATTTACATTGGCTAGGTTAGATATATATGTGTGTTTCATAATAGTTATAATAAAGATAATTTAAAAAAGTACTTACAAGCTAATTCTTTGAGAACCGCGATAAAAACCCTATATATTATATTATTAAAAATACTCATTGCTCATCATTCAAACAAAAAACACATCATAACAATATATATATATATATATATATATATATATATATATATATATATATATATATATATATATATATATATATATATACTCAGTTACGCATTGATAAGTAATCAGTGTACTAGGTTCTGGGGGTTCGAAAGACTAAGACCTCGGAAGCTCTGAAGAAGGCATCGAAGAGGATGATACTCGAAGCGGTTCAACTTGGAAGACTGTTGAGTGTAATATCACAGAATACATCAACCCAACAAGAAGCGAAACGAAGGGCTTTTTCGCAATCCAAATTTTTTTGCGCAAGTGTGAATCCGCCATGTTCTAATTAGTTTAGTTGTCAACCTCAAAATCAAAACTGAAGTTTGTTTACGTATTGAGAAGTGTTTGGTGTTTGTTTTTTAATAGTTGAAAAGAGTGTTAGAGTGTTAATATATATTATATATATATATATATATATATATATATATATATATATATATATATATATATATATATATATATATATTTGTAATAAACTTGTGATGACTGCACGAAAGGGAGGATTTTATTGTGTTGTTCGTGGGTGCTCATCTAAATCTGGTGAGGAAATTAGTCTCTTTTCAATACCGAGTAATTGTAGCAGGTAAACAAATTGAATTTGAAATTCAAACGCGTTACGTTTATATTTTAGTTAAATACACTATTTTTAGAGCTGAATTATGGCTGAAAGCAGCAAACAGGGAAGATCTGCTTTCTAAGCATGCTGAATTACATAATAATTATAAAATGTGCGAGAAACATTTTGAACCGGTATACATGTCCAAAGGAAACAAAAGGAAGACCTTATTTGGACAAGCACATCCTATGATTTTCTCGCACAGCCAATATTTACAACACACAGACAAACCATTAAAGAAAGTCATAAGGCTGGAAGGTAGAGGTAGATACTTTTTATTTATTCACAATTGTAGTGCCTCATTATAAAAGTCATACAAAAATCAGTATCTACTTATATAAGTTGTTGTTTTTCGTAATATAAACAGGATCTGGAATTGTGAAATTTAATGATCTTTTATCAGCCTTATTAAGAACATAATATATTTTATGGTTACATACTGAGTAATATTTATGTTGTGGTTTTAGGTATAACAGAAATAGATATTGTGCAGCCAGTTGCCATTAAAAATCCAATTGATGATAACCATAGTATAACTGATACTTTGATGGAAGAGTTTCTGTTAACAGGTAATTTTATTTATTGCTTCTACAACTGTATTATGCATTCAACTAATCACTAATAAGCATTAACATATTTTATTTGGTCACTAAATATATTTTTATATTTCAAATGTTGATGTTAATAGGCAGAAAGTGTCTACCAGGCCCCATACTCCACAATGCTTCACTCCATATGCACAATCAGCTGCAACGCAAACTTCTTCAAAGTTATCTGGTGGTACACCACGAAAATGCAAAATGAGGTTAAAAATAAAAATTTTACGTGCGAATGTAAAAAAGCATGTACCTCCTCCAAAAAAAAAAGGAGTTAAAAAAAAGTTATTAAACAAGCCTGTAGCACAAATAGTAAAAGCTCAAGCAATTTTAAAAACTAAACCTCCAAAAAGTAGAAGGTATTCTGATGAATATAAACAATTTGCATTAACATTATATTTTTTGGACCCAAGAGCCTATGCTTTTATGGAAAGACTATTGTATTTGTCCTCAAAACGAAGTATTCAAAAATTACTGAAAATTTGGTCGGTAAACCTGATTTGAATAATGACCAAATATATTTTTTTTTATTTAAAGGCAGCCGCATCAACCATATTGGTTATTAGCGGATGAATTTAATGCAAACAATAATGATTACAAAAAACAAATAAATAACATACTTATATGTGGTTCAATACGTTACAGTCTCTTAAAAATTTCACAATATTTTCACTGGTACACTCACTAAAAATATCTCTTATAACTGATGGAATTTTATTAGTTAGTCTTTCAGCACTATATTTGGGACACTCCGTTAATACGTGTTTCACTGTTAACGGCACGTCACAACTCGTACATTTTGGTTGAGGTTCCTTCTTCATGAGATATTCATGTGTGAGTTTGCTGTGTCCTAATAGGAGTCTGGTTAATACAACCTGAAGAAAACGGCTAAGGACGTTGTTAGTCCATCGTCCAAAATTTGGTTTAATTTCTTTTAACTTTGAGGATTTTTCTTCCCGACATTTAGTCCAATTACATATTAGCTTTTGTTTAAAGTACGGATTGAGATCTTCTGCTAATGATTTTATTATCGGTCTTATATGTGGCTAATTTGCTATTTCTCGAGCATTTTTATCAGCTAGTTCGTTTCCTTTAATGCCCATATGTGATGGTACCCACACGAAGACTAATGTTTTGTTTTCCAGCTGCTGCATCTTGTTTTTAATTAATTTAGCAATCGGGTTGCAAGTGTACATTTTTGACAGTATATGGACGGAATTGATTGAGTCAGTAATAATAAGGAATTTATCTGGTTTGACTGTTTGTATGTGAATTAGAGCTCTGTATATTGCATAAAATTCTCCAGTTATCACAGTGGATTCTATGGGCAATTTGAAACTTTTTATTATGTCTCTTATAACAAATGATGATCCTACACCAGAAGTTGTTTTAGATGCATCTGTGTAAACTTGGATATATTCAGGGAAAGAAGAAAGTATTCTATTATAATTGCTTATAAATATTTGTGGATTAGTTTCAGATTTATGATATAATGATAGTTCTTAATTTAAGTAGGCAAAGGTATTAACCAGGGAGGTGGCGTGTTTACGTTTGCTGAATGTGTTGAGGGAAAGTTAAAAATTTCAATAGAGTTTAAAATGTTTTTGATCCTTAATTGAAATGGTAAATGTGTTCTTATATTGATATTTGATAACGATGACTGAGTAAGAAAATGGTTGTCAGGTTGTAGTGATGATTGTTTTGAAGCGTAAGTAAGACTAAGTAATTTCCGTCGTTCATGTAATGATGGCTCTCCAAGTTCCCACTCGAGGCTTGCAACAGGAGTTGTTCTATAAGTTCCATAGATTATGTGTAATGCATTGTTGTGTATAATGTGTAAGATTTTTAAATTTGACTTCGACGCTGAAGAATATGCAATGCATACGTAGTCCAATTTTAATCGGATTAGGCTTCTATACAACAGTAATAATGTATCTCCGTCAGCACCCCATTGTTTGTTGGCTAAACATTGTTATGTCACTTAACAATGTTATGCCTAAATATTTTATCTCTGTACTTCGTTTTAAAAACTTTGTGCCGAATTTTAAGGCAGGTATGTTAGTGTGAATAGGCTTTTTGGAAACAATAATATATTGTGTCTTGTCAGCTGAAAAATAGAATCCACTCCTATTAGGCGAACTTTCGATTTTATTTAGTTCTTCTTCTAAAATTTTGACCATCGAGTTAATATTTTTTCCTTTCATAAACATTATCATAATCATCAGCATATAATCTAGCCTGTGCAGGTCTCTTGAGATTTTTTATAACATCATTCATTGCTATTAAAAAAAGTGTAGGGCTAATTACAGATCCTTGTGGTGTTCAATTGTCTTGAGCCTTAATACTAGAAAGTTCTCCATTACTACGTACTGAAAATTTAGGTTTATTTAGAAAGTTATTCAAAAATGCCAACATGTTTCCTTGAATTCCCCAAGTCTGCAGCTTTGTTAATATTCTGTGTCGCCATGCTAAGTCAAATGCTTTGTGGATGTCAAAGTAAACAGCTATGCATTTCTGTTTGTTACAGAAGGCTTCATTAATTTGACTTTCTAAATGTAAAACATTGTCTATAGTAGATCTCAAAGGACGAAATTCAGCTTGTTCCGGTATAAGTAAATTGTGATGTTCCAAATGCCGCATAAGTCTATTATTTATTATTTTCTCTAGCAGTTTGCAAGTAGAACATGTAAGTATAATTGGCCTATATGATTCTGCTGCTGTAGCCGGTTTGTTAGGTTTTAGTATAGGGATGACAATAGCTTGTCTCCATAAGTCAGGAAACTTTTGTTTACACCAAATTGTATTAAAAAGATTCAATAGAAAGTCTAAAGCTTCGTTAGGTAACTGTTTTAAGAATATTGCGGGTATCTCATCTGGACCTGGTGATGTGTCTTTTAACATTTGGATTGTTTCTAATAGTTCTGTTTTATTAATTGAAGTAGTTATATCATCGTTATTGGCTATAATTTCTTTTGGATTTGCTTCTTCTTCTTCCCGATATCGTAAAATAGTATTGCTGTAATTTTAATTTGTAGATTATTGTCTGTATATTTCAGCTAATTTTTCTACAATTTTTTTGTTTTCATTAATTAGGTTTCCATTTCGTTCTAGGTATTTTATTTCGTTTTGTGTATTGACGCCAGATATCTTCTTAACTTTTTTCCATGCTGATGACATGTTTGTACTCCTGTTAATACTTTGAACGTATTTTTTCCAAGACTTTTTTTTAGATCTGGTTTTAATTAATTTAGCCTATGCCCTTTTTTTCTTTAGCTCTATTAAGTTCTCATTGGTTTTATGTCTTTTGAAAGTATTTAAAGCTTTTTTACTTTGTTTTATTGCCAATTTACACTCTTCATTCCACCAGGGAACAACTTTGTTTTTTGTTGTATACTTTGTTTTTCCCATTGCAATTGTGGCAGCTTCAGTGATTAAGTAACAATTTTAAAGTTAAGTTTATGTCTTCTTCAATTATAGGTATATTCGATATTTCTTCAGTAATTTTTGTTTTAAACATGTTTCAGTTGGCCAACATTTTAAACATTTAAACATTGGTTAAACATTTTCCACTTTTGCAAAGGATTGGTTTTTATTGTGGGGTTGGAAATTTTTGTTACTATTATTGGATAATGATCACTTCCATATAAATCGTCTACGGTTTGCCATGTGTGATTTAGTAACGTCAATGAGTCAGAAATAGACAAGTCAATAGCTGAAAAATTTCCAGTAGCTGCGTCAAAACGAGTTTTAGCTCCGTCGTTCATTGTTGTTAAATTCATGCTATTGATTACTTTTGTTAATAACTTTCCATTTTTACTTGTTTTTTCGAATCCCCATAGAAGATTATGGCTGTTAGAGTCCCCAAGAATTAATTTTGCTGATGGAATTTGCATAATTAAGTCAAAGTTCATTTCCTTGGATATTTTGGCTCGGGGGAATATAAATGTTACATATGTTCATTTTTTGATTAGTACCTATTGTTACTGTTACTGCAATTGCTCTAAGTTTGTATTAATTGTGATTCTGTTTACTTGTAAATCGGTTTTAGCATATATCGCAACACCGCCACTAGGATGATTTGTCTGTCTATTTTGATAGTAAACATTATATGACTTCAAGTTATACGCATTGTTGCCTTTAAAATTAGTTTCTTGAAGACTTATAATATCAGGTGAATATTTCCTAATAAGTACCTGAAATAAGGGTAGGCGGGTGTGAAAACTCTGTAAATTTCACTGTAAAATATTATTTTACATGAATTATATTTTTATTTAAATAATTAGTTTTAAGACATATCACTGTCTAAGTCAGATAAACCACCATGTTCGAGCAGTTGTTTAGTTAATTTTTTACTTAGTCTAGTACATTTAATTTTCATATTTCGATCTTCAGTCTGGGTACCTATATATTTCATTTATCGTTTCTATAAGAGATGGAATATGTAGGGTATAGTCTTTAGCAATGCTTAATGCATCATTACTACCGTGAGTGTTATCTAACAGATCAGTGAATTGTTGACTATCGAGTGGAAACTTGGGATAGTGATTGTCAATAAAATTGGTTATCTTTTAGGGCAATTCTCGAAATTCTAATGAGGGTTTGTCTTTCGACTTTAATTTTTTCTTTGGAACTTTTGGAACAGGTGTTGAAAAGTAAGATTTTGGTTCTGAGGAATTAGTAATATCTGGTGTATCTTCTAGGCTAGGTGTTGCAATTTTAGATAAATTTCGTTTGGAGGTAGTAGGTTTAGTTATCGGAGTTGTTTGAACTTCAAAAGAAGCGGGTATGTCGGGATTGGGCTCATTAAATGTAGGAGTAATTCGTGTTTGTTCACATATCATTTCAGGGTTAGTAGTATTTGATATAGACTCACTTACATTATTGCTGTCTAAGGAATTGTTTAGAGAGGAACTTTGTTGTTGTGATCTAGTATATGAAGAAGTTGAAGTTTGGAGTTGGATGCCGGCACATTGAGATGCAAAATGACCTGGTTGCTTGCACTTATAGCATAATGAATCTGTTGTAAGAAATATGCGATATTTTAAGTCATCATGATTAATTTCTAATGTATCGGGAATTTGGAAACTATCTTCTGGAGGAGATATGTACACCTGCCTTCGAAAACTAAGTATGTGACTATACGCTGGATCGGTTGCTCCAATTAGTAAGAATGTAAGAGGTGACATTAGCTGTAATCCAATAGTTTTTAACTCGGTTTCCAATAAATTATATGGAATTGTTGGACTTACCTTGGATAGATCAAGTCTTTGTGACGTGGTAACTAGCTTTCTTACTGGTATTACTGTGTTATTAATCTTAATAGAATTATGTTCTTTTAAAAATTTGTCTACAGCTGATTTACTTGATAAGTATACACAAACACGGTTGTTTGAAATTCTGGATGAAAAAATTATGTTTTTGGACCTATTTTGTCCGAGTTTTAATAAATAATCTTGTAATTTGAGGCCCTCTATTGCAGAAAAGATAATTGCCTGATCTTTACTAGGAAAAGTTGTTGGTGAGTGAATCAATGCTGTGGAGTATTTTTTAGTGTTTGGTGAGTTCTCAGTCTCAATAATAACATTGCCGTTATTACTATTCATTTTGGTCGTTTTCGATTTTTCGGTTTCATCAATTCGGCTGAGTACGGATCTGTTTTATTTAAAAGTTGACGAGCAACCAGATTTTGATAATTGCTCTTTTTATTGTAACAAAATTGTTAGGTTAGTTAGGACAATAATTTATTCAGTTTATTATCATTCAATCAAACAAAATCAAAGTTTTCTTTACTCACGTATGATTTCCTGCACTTAAACAATCACTATAATAACTTTTGTAAAAATTTTAACTTGTTAATTATCGGTTTTTACTTTAATATTTCAGAGCTGTTTGTGAAACCAGTTGCTGGTAGCACGATCAGATCAGACTCCAGAGACCAAATATTTGATGCCCTAAAGTTAAAAGTGAACACAATATTAGATCAGGACAAGCCCTGTAGTATTTGTATTGATGATGGTCCAGAGACCAAATATTTGATGCCCTAAAGTTAAAAGTGAACACAATATTAGATCAGGACAAGCCCTGTATTATTTGTATTGATGAAAAGTCTATTAAAAGTAATTTCTTTTTTGATAGAGGTCATGATTAGATTATTGGTCTATATGATAAAGAAAATGGGAAAAAGGAACCAATAATTGCACAAAATGTACTTGTGATAATGGTTTGAGGCTTATATTCAAATTGGAAACAACAACTAGCATATTTCTTTATGAACACTACCTTTGAAACAAATCACCTTCTTTCTATTATAAAAGAATGTATTTCTAAATTGTTTCAATCAGGTTTATATGTGAATTGTCTTGTTGTTACTGATATGGGATCGAATTTTCTAAAATTGAGTAAATTATTGGGGATTTCTCCAACTAACTCAGAATTTGATGTCAATGGACGAAAAATTGTTTATATATTTTTGATTTATGTCATTTAATTAAAGCCACTAGAAATAACTTAATTAATAATGTTTTTTTATTTTGATAACAAAAAAACATCTTAGTCATTTATAGAAATTGTCCATCACATTACATTTCGAACATTTGTACTAATGGTAGTGGTATTTTCTGGAGGTTGACCACAGTTTAAAGAAGAAGAAGAAAAAAGAAGATATCCAGCTTCTTGACAGGTGACTAGGCGCGAATCACGGTTTTTTTCTGTGCGGTGTTGATCACAAGTGTTTTCCGAATATTGTTATAAAAAGTGTTCAAAATGCCAAAAAGGTTATCAGAGAAGGATAGTGTATCCCGGACGAGGCGTAAATATGAAAAGTTACAACAGAAATTGGCAAAGTTAAGGGAGGATTTGGAAGAAAGTGACCCCTCAATATAGGTTATGTTATACATTCTACACGCATTTTGGAAAAAAGATATTATATTGGTTGTCTCAATTAGGGTGCCTTTAGGTAGCCCAAAGTAAGGCAGAATAAATAATTAACGCCTTAACAAAAACTAGAGCAGCGGGTACTTTTTAGTAGCCCAGTAAATCTTTATGATTATTTGACCTGCTCCCATTTCTCATAGGTACTTTACAGTAGCCCAAAAGTTTAGAAAAGAAATAGATTTTATTTAATTACTTTTGTACATTTTACCTGGTTTTTACTTTACAACCATAACAAGTTTACATACTTTTTTACCTTCAATACTAAATTTTTTGTTTGGTATTGTCAAAAATATTAAAGTCCTTTTTATTCATTGAATTTTAGATGAGGAGAGGCAAACTGAAGGTCAAAATAATATTATAGAAACCATTGTGGAGGTGCATAGCCCTCCAGCCTTGCTAAATAATACAGAAAATGATATGCTATGCAATTTGACCATAATCGAAGATTTGGGGGCAAGTGAAGAGCTTCAACAGGCAGTACCTATTGAGGAGCCGCAACAGCAGGTAGAAGACTTTTTCATTAGAGAGGTATCTACCCAAAAAGAAAATATTTCTCTAGATACGATTAACTTAATTGGGGAGGACCCATCAAAAACTAACCTTAATGCTTATGAAATGTTACCAGATATAGCAAAGAGGCTAAATCATTTTCTCTCCAAAGGCTTAGACATAAGCATTGTGGGTAAGCTTATAGAAAAATTCCCACCTGCTACAAACTGCGAGAGACTTTGCCCACCTCAGTTAAATCCTGAGATCTTATCTGCAATAAAAGATAAATTAAAATTAGGGAAGATAAGTACTTGCAATCCATGCAAACAATTTTAGCGGCAAGAGTTATGGCTCTTTATAAAGAGGTCGAATTGGGATTAAATGAAAATAGGAGTATCGAAACAAGTGCCAACTCCATAAACCTCAATATAGAGGTGTTTTATAAGATGTCCTTGAACAGAAGGTTTTTGCTCAGTGCTTCATTAAATTCAAAATTTAAGAAATTATTAGATGAGCAACCTATAGATAAATATTTATATGGAGAAAATTTGGTTGTAAGGTTGAAAGAGAACAAAGACACAAAATCAGCAGCCTTTCAGGTGAGCTCTATTATGAAGCCACAAACATCAAATTTTTACCCTAGGATTGCTCCTCAACGCCAAGCTGCTATTTTAGCTCAACAGCCAACAAGAGTTGGCTGTTAACAGACCGAGATTTCGACAAAGCCAGTACCCAATTCCGTCGCAACCAACATCAAGATACAAGCAGTTGAACAGGCAGCAGTACCAGGACCAGAGCAGAATAACCAAGAGGTCATATTAAAGGTAAATAAGAAATAAGCAGGTAATTTGCTAACTATATTGAAAACTGGAAAAAGATTACTGCGGACAACAAAGTTTTAAGTTGGGTCCTAGGTTTTAATATTTTATTTAAAACAACGCCCTCTCAAGAGAGAGCACCAAAAGTTTTGATAGACTCAAATGAGTCATATGACTTAGCTATAAAACAATTACTTGAGAAAGGAGCTATTTCTCCCTCTTCATATACACAAGAGCAATTTCTTTCTTCATATTTTCTAGTGCCCAAAAAGGATGGGAGTCACAGATTTGTTTTGAATTTGAAACAATTAAACTGCTTTATAGAAGTCCCACATTTTAAGCTGGAAGACTATAGGTCAGTTCTTAAGCTCATTTTCAAGGGTTGTTTTATGGCAAAGGTAGATTTAAAAGATGCCTATTTTGCTATACCTGTTCATGAAAATTCTAAAAAATATTTAAAATTTGAGTACAAAAATATTCTGTATCATTTTAACTGCTTACCATTCGGTTTGAATATCTCGCCTTTTATATTTACAAAGACTTTGAAACCAGCTCTAAATAATCTAAGAACAAGAGGTTTTACTTCTGTCATTTTTTTAGATGACACTTTACTAATTTCAAAATCATATTTAGAATGTAAAGAAAATATTGCTGAAACATGTTCTATGTTTTCCCGCTTGGGCTTTACTATACATAAAGAAAAAAGCATACTTTCACCCATGCAAAGTATAACTTTTCTTAGTTTTACGTTTGATTCCAGAGAAATGATATATTTTGCACCTGCTGACAAAAAAGAAAAGATTGTTAATAGAATTCAGACAATCAAAAATAAAAGTACATGTAGGATAAGATCATTTGCAGCTTTAATCACTTTAATCGGTCAGTTGGTAGCGATTTGTCCTTAAGTTAAATATGGTAAATTATACTTAAAAAATTTAGAAAGAGAAAAGTGGCTTGCTCTTTCTAAAACTAAGATTTATAACACTAAAATGACCATACCTAAATACTTGGAAAACGATTTCAATTGGTGGTTAAATAACATACCAATTAGTAAGCAAAATATAAAAGAATCAAATTATGTACTTAAAATATTTTGTGATGCATCTATTTTAGCCTGGGGGGCATGCTGTAATGATAACAAAACTCATGGTTCTTGGAGTTATGAACAGCAGAAACTACATATAAATGCACTTGAATTACTGGCAGCATATAATGGCTTGAAATCCTTTTCCAAGGGATATAGGAATTGTAACATTTTGTTAAGAATAGATAATACAACAGCGGTGTCTTGTATTAACAAGATGGGGAGTGTGCAGTACTCTAATCTAAATAGCATTTCTAGAGAAATTTGGCAATATTGTGAAAACAGAAGTTTAAGAATATTTGCATCTTATATCAGTACAAAAGAAAATATTATTGCTGATTGAGAGTCAAGATCTTTAAAAATAGAAACAGAGTATTCTTTAAGTGATAATTGTGTTAATATAATTTTTGAGCAGCTTCATATTCCAGATATAGATTTGTTTGCCACATATCTTAACAAAAAATGTGCAAGGTATGTGTCTTGGAAACCTGATCCCGGATCGGAAAAGGTTGATGCATTCACTCTAAATTGACAAGGATTAAAATTTTATTCTTTTCCACCTTTTGCTATTATTCCACGAGTTTTAGAAAAAATAATATGTGACAAAGCCATAGGAATTGTGGTAGTACCAGAATGGCCAAGTCAGCCTTGGTACCCAACCTTTAATAAGCTGGTATCAGGCAAAAAGATACTTTTAGGACCTGATAAAAATTTAATCTTGAACTCTTTTAGGCCCTTCCATATCCGGGACACCAACATCTTACCCTGGCTGCCGCATGTTTATCAGGCAAGTCTTTTTAAGAAAAGGCATTCCTGAGGATTCCATCCCAATTATGACTGCATCTATTACAACAAAAACACTAAATTTGTATAATACTGTTTTCAAGAGGTGGTGGAGGTATAGTATAGAAAAAAATATAGACCCTTTTGCTTATGAATTATCAAATATTATTAATTTTATTAAATTTTTAGTAGATCAGGATTACACTTATAGTTCTATAAACATTCACAGAGCTGCATTGGCGTTGATAATAGATATTCCAGAAAATCATAAAAACATTTTTAAAAATTTTAACAAAGGTATATATTATAACCTCAAACCTTCATTGCCCAAATATCAATTTACTTGGGACCCTCAACCAGTATTAGTTTATTTAGAAACATTATTTCCTCTCACAAGCCTTTCCATTAAGGAACTTACTTACAAACTTGTAATATTAATTGCTCTTACTTCAGCACACAGGTTGCAAACCATATCCCTAATAAAAATTCAAAATATTCTCATTGATCAAGATGAGATTGAGATTCTGATTGAACCTGTTTTAAGATTTCCCTATTTTAAGGAAAAACCACAGTTGTGTGTAGCATCGACTTTATGCCAGTATTTAGAGATTTCTAAAAACATTCGTCCTCAATTGGAAGACAAGATGTTTATAACTATAAAAAAACCATATAAAGCAGCATCTACACAGACATTGAGTAGATGGCTAAAAGATATTTTAAAATTATGTAATATAGACACCAATATTTTTAAAGGGTATAGTGTTCGGCATGCATCTACCTCAGCAGGGGCTAGGGTTGGATTAAATATAGAAACTATTAGGGAGACGGCAGGATGGACAGAAAATTCTCAAGTATTCAATGTTTTTTATAATAAACCTTTAGCAAAAGATCTTGCAAAAACTATATTATCTGGTTAGTCCATGTAATTGTATATACATTTTGGTTTTGTTTAATTCTGTTATGAATTTTGTATTTATATGTGTAGGTTACGGTTATGACATAACATTAATTTTCTTATTATTTTTTCGTACCTGGTTAAAGGTACACATATTATGTACTTAAAATATAAACATTACCCCTAATTGTTGTAATATGTTATCCACTTTTGTAGTTCCTAATAAAAAAAAATAAATAAATAAAATGTGTGAAATATTAATTTTTTGGGGATAACAATATAATTTTGTTTATTTATATCGCACAATATTGTCTAATCTTTCAACAGCCTACCATTAGTACAAATGTTCGAAATGTAATGTGATGGACAATTAATTGATTGGTTGACTTACCTGTTAAGGAAGGACAATCATAATTGTCCTATCTTACATTTCGAACATTTGTACGCTCCCCCCCATTGATCCTTTAGAAACCACCCATTTATTGTGCCATCAAAAAAAAAGAAAAAAAAAACAGTGAAAACGCCTAGTCACCTGTCAAGAAGCTGGATATCTTCTTTTTTCTTCTTCTTCTTTAAACTGTGGTCAACCTCCAGAAAATACCACTACCATTAGTACAAATGTTCGAAATGTAAGATAGGACAATTATGATTGTCCTTCCTTAACAGGTAAGTCAACCAATCAATTAACTTTTTATCATGAAGATAAAAAGCAGTTTTATAAGTGTGCACCAAAACTAACACACTCCCATACGAGTAAAACTAACATCTCAGATTTTAAGTAACACTGTTGGAAGTTCTATGTATAAATATATTTCTCTTGGTATTCTTCCATCAGATGCATTGGGAACAATAGAAATTATTAAAAAATTTAATAATTTGTTTGATATTTTAAATTTTACTAATAAGAATAATCCTAACAAATTTAAAATTTAATTCTTCCTTTACCGGAGAATTTAAATCAAATTAAGGGTTATAAAAAACATAGATATAAGTATGAAACTAAACAATGGATTGGAAACAAAACAACACAATTCTGTGAAGAACTGATTAATTGATAATAGTAATAAATAAAAAATATCTAAATAGACTTTGTTTACCAGCTACATTTCTTGAATTTATTGACATATTTATGTCACATGCTATATTAAAATGAATGTATTTTTGTAAGTGCGCATATGTAACTGTTTATATTTATATATTTTTGTTAAATATTTGTTAGTTTGTAAATATATTTTTGAAGTCTCACGCACAAGGGGTGCTACTTTTATGGTAGCTCTATTCAGTGATTTTTCATGTTTATTTAGTATTCAGTATCCTTGTTTCTTGTAAATCTATATTATAATGTAAGCTTCCTAAATAAACATTATTATTAGTATTAATTACAATAAATTTCTATTATTATTGTGTTTTATTACAACTTTTTACCTTTCCCTACCACACATGTGATATATCCAGGCAAATTGAATGTAGTACTGTACAACCACAAGTTTCAGAGACCCCAGATGCACAGAAAGAGAAATCAAAGGGGTATACGTGTATATTAATTACAATAAATTTCTATTATTATTCTGTTTTATTACAACTGTTTACCCTTTCCTACCATAAATTTGATATGTCCTGGTGAATTGAATTTAGTACAAGTGCAACCAGAAGTTTCAAAGATCACATATGCACAGAAAGAAATCGAAGGGGTATACAGTCATTCTAGCCGCAGCTGCAGAGTTTTTACGCGCAGCGAAAATATCGCGGTGTTAGAGGTTAATAGATATTCACATTCAAAGAAATTCCTCAAAAAGAAACAAAAAAAAGTCAGCAACTTAACTAATAGAAATTTCAAAAGTATAATTCTGTATTGATAAGTAAAAAAGTCTTGAGTCAAAAATATAGATTTTGAGTGATGAAGTTTTTTATTCACCTTAAAAAAACGATAAAAAGTAATAGAAATCACTTTTTATCCGTTTTTTAACATACTAAAATACTTTTAGTACGTTAATTTGTTTGTTAAAAAAAACCAATCGATATTTCTGACTTACGACCTTTTTAATTAATTATCAGTACAGAATTGATATATATTCATTCATACAAAACAGATTCTACTTAACAAAATGATTACTTCGTTTCTCAGTGTACCTAACTATAATTTGACTACAGTTTACGACGAAATTTATTAAAATCTTTGTTCTAGTTTATTTACATTATGTTCTTCTAAAACATATTATGATTGTTTTGAGAAATTATAATGTATAAGAAACTGTAATTAAATTTAGTTTAACAATTTAAGCTGTTGCTCTTACTTCCTCTATTTAGAAGTTTTATATCTCATCCGTATATAAATTCATCACATACTTTCAGTTCTAAGAAATGAAACGTAAAATGTTGTTCATCGTAATGCTTTTGTTATATGAAAAATGACATCGGTGCAAAATAAGCCAACATCCAGGAATTCTCCGATCCTGAATTTTTTACTTTACATCCTATAATTACATACATATGACGCATCAACACAAATCAGCTAGTGTGCACAAAACCAGCTTCAATGGCCGTAGGAGATATGTATTGATCACAAACAAGTAACATTTTGACGATTTAGGAGACTTTCCAACAATGAGAAAACTATTTTTTAAATTTAAAGCTTATAAAATAAACCAATAACAGAAAAAAATTTTTCACTTCTGATATAGTCTAGTTGACATCTTTACAAAATAGTCAGTCGGGATTTGAACCAAATAATTTAGTTTGGTTGTATCGAATTGTACCTCAGATTTGTGTACAAAAGTCGCTGAGAGGCTATACATCTATTTATTTCAGAAGTAAAGATTTGCAATATGTCTATCTAATTACCTAGTATCTTGGAACAACAATAAATGAAGACAATAAAGGATAGCAAGAAATAAACGATAGGATATAAGCTGACAACAGATGCCTTTATACCCTTCAAACCCTTATAAAATCAGTCATATGACCCGTAGTGATATATGGTAGCGAAACGCATACGATAACAATGGCAAACCTAGAGCGACTACGTTTTTGGGAAAAAAAGTTAAGGAAGATCTTTGGTTCTGTGCTCGACGAAGCAGCAGGACAATATGGGATAAAAACTAACAAAGAGCTTAAATAACTATATTCAGACGCTAAAATAATAAAAGAAATAAAGTCTAAATGATTTCAGTGAGCAAGACACACACCTCAAAATACATTCTGATAAAAGAATACTAAGGCTGGTATGGGAAGTAGTTGCAACTGGAAGAAGATCACGTGGTGGACTTCGACTTCGGTGGTGAGATAGGAGACTTTAATGGCGTGAAGAATTAAATCAATATTGCTCAAGACAGAGAATGAAAACATGTCAAGTCGACTACACGGAGGAGTGTAACGCCACGAAGTAAGTAAGAAGATTACCTGCCAGTATTGGTACCTTCCCAATTAAATTTAACTAAAATTTATATTTAAAAGATATTTTTATATTCTTATAGATTCAATTCTTATGAAATAACCAGTCTAAAAAAATTAATAATATGATGTTTGTAATTGAATTTAAAACATTTGAAGAGAATTTAACAGTTTTGAAAGCAGAAACCTGATTGGAGGAGATTAAAAAAAGTGGGATATTTATGTAGGAAGGAGAGTTTAGCTAGATTTGAGAGGGAAAAAAGATAAGGAGTGGTTTTCCAAGGGTGCAAGGCAAACAATCGTGGTTCTTTGGCGGTTCCCAAGTGATAGTAACCATTAAAAGTAAATGTTTGTGAGTTTTCGTGGACTAAGTGTATCCTGACGGAAGCTGATCCAGTAAAATATTGTAAGTCATACTTTTCTACTTATATATTCCAAGAGTCACTGTTCAGGCCGGAACGAGAGATTTAGTTTATCGAGAGCATCTTTTGAACGATACGTGCATCTGAAGGAGATCATTGAAGACGAGAGGCTCGCAATAATTTGTTGTAAGATTGCTGATTACATAGGGAACGGCTAAGAATAGATAGTGTAGGATACAAGGAACAAGGATTTGGACAACTCATTATCAGAGAGATAGTTTTTTTTACCATTCGTCAGTTTTTCTTTATCAACAGAGTTTTTTTTTAATTGCTTCAGAACAGATATAAATATTTATCAAGAGATATAGAACAAAAATTTTGATTTGAAATTTTAATTTATATAGTATATAACATTAATTTTTGAAGGTTCACGTACGTAGAACAAAATTTTTAAAATAATTGTATGAGATATTTTTTGTTTAAAATATTTGAGTGTGAATTTTATTTCAATATATAATTTTGTATCATATATGTTTATTATTCCGGTATTCAAATAGACCTTACCTATCATATGTAAAGCATAGATATTGAAGCACGAATATAACCCTGAGATAAGAGAATTAAATAGTGTGATAAAATCATAATTGCATCATTTAAAAAAGTTTAATTAATTAATTAATTAGCTAATTAATTGCTTGGCGTACCTCTGACTTTTACTATCACATTAATATATATACATATATATATATATATATATATATATATATATATATATATATATATATATATATATATATATATATATATATATAGTGCAAAAAATAGAGAGGAGATGGATAAGAGACGTAAGGGCGAGAAGAAGCTATGAAATAGACAGTAATCACTAGCCACTGGAAACTACATTTAACAGTACAGAAATTTCTCACACAAAGCATGTCTAATAACAGAAATAAAAAGCAGAATAGGCCAGAATAAGAAATACAATTAAATAATTAAAATACATAAACTTAGGTCCACAAAGGCAAAATAGAAGGCCGTAGAGGTGTAGGAAGAACAGGTTTGTTATAAAAAGACGTTTGTGAATGGACTCAGATATCAAGCAGGCCAATTATTCCATGTGACAGAAGATAGAGAAGACTTCGCAATGGTGATCACCAACGTCGGTTAATTCTGATATGGCACGCGAAGAAGAAGAAAAAACTAAGGTAAGAAAAAACGAAAATCAGATATAAGGAATAGTTAGAAAATATGTTAGAGATATGGGAAAAATTTAGAAATGCTAAGATAAATACAGCAAATTTAGTATGTAGGACCACAAGAAATAATAGGAAAGAGAAACGGACACCATGGGGGAATAAGAAGGTAAAAATCGAAATAAAAGAAAATAAGAAACTGTGAAGAGAATACCTACAAGACACAACACAATTAAGACATAAAAGTTACAAAGTACAGAGAATAAAAGCTTAAGAAATATTCAAGAAAGGAAAAAAGAAAAGTTGGGACAGGTACAGAGAAAAATGAAAGAAAATAGTAAAGAAAATGTAAAACTGTTTTACAAGATACTGATATTTCTGATATTTCGAGGGTGAAAACAGTACCCTCAGATTTTTTGTCAACCAAAAGAAGGCTATTGCCTATAAGATCGAGGCCAAATAAATCCACAGTCAGTTATGAAAAACATAACCCAACTTAAAAATTTATTAGTTATACTTTTCGCACATTTTTTTTAATATTTTTTTTTAAACTATTTTCGGCGTTCCGACGTCAAACGTTATTAACAATCTAATGTTCATTACAATCAATTGTGGCGTAACCTCATACAAATTTCATCAAATCATATTTATCTTAGACATGCCACCAGAAAACAGTTTCAGTACCTACCAATAATTATAAGTTAAAAATTAGCGCTTTATATAACAATATAACAATAATATGGTCCATTTTTCTAGACACAACTGCATCGCATAAATTTATTATACAGATACAGAAATAATCGTTTAAATAAAAATTGGCAGGAAATTTAATTGCAAACAATTTTAGTATTATCTATTTTTATCGTTAATATTATATTATACTTTTCGAGATATTTAAGATAAAATGGTGAAAACCTTCAATTTTTCATTATAAAATTTTTTTTGGATGTTTCCCAAACTCTTTTAGCGGGTACATATTTAAAATATGGATATAAACAACCTTGCAGAAACATTTCTATAAAAATCTAAGGTGCGACTAACTATTACCATTAGGTTCGTGTTTAATCTATACTGATAACATTGTTTTCGAGTGGTTTGTTTCCTTTAATATGGTTTGTGTGAATTCGTTTTATGATACTTTTTATTGTCAATAAATTTGCATGTGTTATGGTTGGGTCTATTGTTTTTATTTTATTATGGTGTGATCAAGTATATCATTTCCTAGATTTAGGTAATAGTTTTCCTTGAACAAAACTGTCTTAGATGGTATATAATCAGCCACTCCACACATCTTTTTCATGTTGCTATTTGTTCATCTGTAAAATCTAGAAGAAAGTATAACAGGGTGTTCATAATCCTAGTTTTATTTAACGTTTTTACTTTACTTAATTCTTTACTCATAGTGGATCTGAGGTTTTTAGATATTTTTTTCAAAGACTAGACTTTTCTTTTTTTTTGGGTCAAATCGACAGATTTGAAGTTAGTGATAGGCAAATATCCTATCGTTTATGCTATTAGCTGGTTTTTAGATTAAAATTATTGCCATATATTTTTAGGGTTCCTTTTAAGTTCCTTTATGAGAGGCATTGAATTATTCACTACACCTAATCACTATTAGTAATAAGGGGTCCCAGGAAAGGTAATATTAATTATTTGATACATATGATGCCAACTTTATTAAATTACAACTCTTGGTAACGTCTTAGTGACGACATGGTAAAAGCAATAACTTACTGAGTGGTGAGTTCAAATCTAGCAGGTGTGAGCATGTTTATTGACAAATAAATCCCTTTCTTATCGGATCATTACTTACCCGAAATATCGCAGTCGTTCGGATGTGATAAGCAACTCTTTGTAAAGACAATGATGTCGACTTTACTACATGGCTAATTTCGTATGGAATTTGTTCTTCTACGTCCTGTTCTGCTATAACTGCTAATACTATACCCCAGCTTTGTTGCATTTATTGTTCTTTATTGACGTCTTTTCAGTGTACATTTTACTGTTTAAAGCATTTGCTTATAAGGAACCTTTTTAAAGAATTTAGATATTTACAAGGATCAAACTCTTTCTCCCTTCTCACAATAAAATATTTTAATTTTAAAATTTTTACATATACCATTACAGATGGTTCATACACACCGACAGTTGGTTTTCCATTGTTGTATTTAATATTTATTTTGCGTATTATTTCTTCACTAAATGTTGACTTATAAGATTGAAATTGTAAATCTGATCTTTTTAGTTTCTGATACAATCCTTTTTAATTGTGATATTAAATTCATTTAGTCTTTGTGAAAAGTATGCCAATATTTTTCATAAATTAGATTACAATATCTAATTAAATATTTATTCACTATATCAAAGTTATTTATGTTTACTTCACATCATATAATTGGTTAACCGTATTTACAGTAATAATAAAAGAGAAGAAGAACTGTCCCACTTTAACCTACAACTACATCAACAATCTAAATTTTACCTCTTAAAATTTATTAGACAACAAACAATGATTCCTGTTTGCCAGTTACTGTGCCAGTGATGTAGTGCTACAAAGTACCCCACTTTTAAATTAACTGCCTCTCTTTTCCTTTGAATGTGTTCTGTTGTGTTTTTAATTTTAATTTTGGAAATTGATATCACAATAATTTCTTTTCTGTCCAAATACAGACCAAAATTGGATCTTCATTAACTTGATAATTACAAGTTGTAGTAATTGCACTTCCAAACTTACATCAAAAATAGAACATCTATATTATTTTAACTTGTCACAGTGCTATCTGTTCTAATTAAATAAATTCAATAAATAACATAAACTTTCAAAATATACCACTTCAACAAATGTAAATAACTTTTAAATAATATAACATCACAATCAATTTTCAACAAACAATTTACACAATACCTACATTCCTAGTCTAGTTGTTAATATCTTTTCCTCTCAAGAACTATCTCTTTATACGTTAAATAGTTGCAGTACAACCGATGATCCCCTGTCCCCAGTTTACGATAACGGATTTTCAAACTATGTTTTCTCAAACATTTAATAATAATCCTTGTATCGGAATGTAAGTAATATTTATTTAATTTTAATTTTACCAAATCATTTTTACTTAATTTTTTATTTAATCAATTTAAATTTATATTTAATAATTACACAGATATATTATTGGCATAATTGCTATGTATTCTGTAGTAGACAGAACCCTAATACGGTTTATTATATTTTCAGCATTGAGTTTACCATTTACTGTTGGCCTGAAGATGCATAGCAAATTATAGTATGCGAAAGTGGTCTTTGATGGTAGAAAAATTGATTGTGAGTAAGTCTTATTCTTATTCTTATTCCTTTTTACCTATTTAAAAGTATTTACTCATAAACTAATATATATATATATATATATATATATATATATATATATATATATATATATATATATATATATATTATTTTTAACTTTTAATCTTCTTTGTTGCGTTCTGCACATACGATGACCTCAATATAACAATTGGGCCATCAGAAAGAGAGAGAAGATATTATGTTCAATCCAGAACTCGCTGGTTTCCCCCTTTCGCATTAGGTATGTATATTAAAATAGAAAAAAAAATGAAAGCTAGAGGACTATATAAAACTCTATTTGCAATTTAATAAAAGCCAAAGACAAATATACATACGTTAAAATATAATAAAACTATAAAGAGCTACAAATTAATTGCGACGTGACAAATATGTTAAAATCAATATTTTTTTGTAGCCAAGAATAAATTTACATAAGAAAAGTGTACAGGCGACAATAACTCAAAAGACTAAAATCTCAGAACTGGTAAAAGAAAAACATCGATACATATAAATAATCGGTGGTAAAATGAACAAACCTTGTTAATAAAGATAAAGATAACACAAAATGCAATCCAAAACAATTCAATGAAATATATAATAACGTAATACAAATATTAATAAACTCAAAAATATACTCGGTAATTCAAAAGTATACTCGGTAATAAAATACACATTAAATTATTAATAAAATTAATGCAATTAATAAACTCATCTAAAAGCTGTGATATACATACAAAACAAAAAAATGAAATTATTACAATATAAAAAATAACCAAATCTACGTAAAGGTAATAAAATGTTCTCAAAAAGTTCAATCGCGATCGCGGCACAACTGATAAAAAGTTCCAAGCAAATATGACATCTATATACCAAGTAAACGTACTTGATATATGCAGCAATGTAATTTTGGCAACAAATAGTATAATTTGTACTTTACCCCATAAATCATAGCACCAACCGCTATTACCAAGGACATCTTCATCGACGTACACCAGGAACCACAAAATTCATATTGCAACTTTTCTGCATAAACCGACTTTCTCGGTCAAAGGACCGATGCCAAGTACCTCCGGTACCTTTAACCCAAAACGCCCATACACATGTGTGTGGTTTGAGAGATAAAACTCGACTATGATTGTGTATGAAATGCAGCTCCTATGGTGATATCTCGCAGATGGCTGGTCTTGCAAATTAGTAGTTTTTAACACAGATGCACCCTTGTACATAGAATCTTGATATACGGGGAGAATCAAAACTACCAGAAAACGTCTTAATATTAAATAAATGTTTATACACAGTTGCGAAACTGCAACATTCTTCTTCTTCAAATTCCGCTCCTATGGGAAATTGGAAATCATTCTTTAAATTATAATTTTGTTTGTTACGAGCCTGAATAGTTCAATTGAACTGCATTTAAACCATTCATGGAGATTACGCAGCCACGAGATTTTACACATTTAAAAAATTAAGAGAAACAACACAAAATCGAACCGAAACACATTCAGAAGGAAACATGGATAGACTACGAAGGAAATATATTAAGGAGGAAAAGGTAAAGGATGCATTCCTTTAAAAAGGAAATGGATGGAAAATGGAAAGGGAATGGAAAAAGGATGCATTACTTTAAAAAATAAAAAATCACCAGGAAAGGAAGGTATACCGAACGAACTCCTAAAGTACCGAGGATTAGATCTGACGAAACAACTATTAAAATTAGCCCCAAAAATAATAGAACAAAACAGAATTCCTCAAGAATGGACGTCAAGCATTGTAACACCTCTATTCAAAAAGGGAGATAAATCGAACCCGGAAAATTATAGAGGAATTAATTAATTAAGCACAGCAAAAAAATTAACAACCAAAGTGATAACAAATAAATTCAGTGAAATTTTAACACTAGCAGAAGAACAACAAAGTTTTAGGTCGGGAAGATTATGCACCGACGCTATATTTATAATAACGCAAGTGCAAGAGAAATCATTAGAATACAACAAATTTCTATTTTTCCTGGACCTTAAGAAATAATTTGACCACGTCAAATTAAATAACGTTATACACTTACTGTACGCAAGAAAGATACATCTAGTAACAATCAAAAGGATTGAAAATATTTATCAAAACAACAAAATAAAAGTAAAAGTAGAAGAAGAACTAACCTACCCTATTAAAGCTGGCAACGGGATAATACAGGGAGATTTTTTGAGTCATCTATTGTTTAACTTGGTTATGGATAAAATAGTAAAAAACTAAAAACTAAAAAACAATACCAAATGGGAGAAAAATAACTTAAAATAATCTGCTATGCAGATGACGTAATAAAAGATGATTTACAAAAGTGAAGATGATTTACAACATATGCTGCACCAATTTAATATAACCGCCAGAAAATTTAAAATGTTAATTTCCCCAAAAAAGACAAAATGCATGGTTACAACAGCAAATTAACTAAGGTGTAAATTGGAGCTAGAAGGTCAGATAATATAACAAGTGATGGAGTTTAAATATCTAGGCATCACATTATCTAGCTACGAAAAGCTCGAAACCGAAGTAGAAGATCATGTGATTAGAGCAAACAGAGACGCAGGCTGCCTGAATGAAACAACATGGAATTAAAGTATCGGACAAGAAATAACAGATAGAATTTACAAAACAGTCATCAGACCAATAATGACATACGCGGCAGAAACACAACCTGACACAAAAAGGACAAAAAGGATGTTAGAAATAGCAAAGATAAAAACACTTGATGGTAAGACACTCTGGGATAAAGCTAGAAGTACAAATATATGACGTATATGCAAGGTCGAGAATATCAAAAACTGGGTAAAAAATAGAATAGGAAAATGGAACGATCATATAAGTCGAATGACAACAAATAGAGTATTAACGACGGCAAGAGACGGTTCCCCAATAAGAAGACGATCCGTAGGAAGACCACGAAAACGATGGAACGGCAACTTACTGCAGAAGAAGAAGAACACAAAATCAAAACCTGTAGAGTAAGAATAAAAATACAAGCAAGGAAAAGGTAAATTTAAAATCCGTATAATATTTACGACACTTAACCAAAAGGCTAAAGAAGATTATATTGCTGCAGAAAGTATTTGCAACTTGAAAGAAGTAAGGAACGCTATAAAAAAGGAAGGCGACCGAAACGGACTAAAAACAAAAACAAATACAGAGAAAAGAAAAATTCGTCTAAAACACGCAATCTAAATACTAGGTTGATATTTCTGTAAAAACAAGCAAATAGAGTGTGACAAAATTTTCAGAACATTGGCTGCTAAATATTCATCGATCTTCACCAGGGCTCGTATGAGCGCTAATAGAAAATTGCAGCGTAAAACGCTACTAGAAAATGTCAGATCAGCATTTTAAAGAATAAAAGCCTCTCACAAACTATAACCTATCACCAGATGTTCGATCTCGTTTTGTAAAAACTTATATTTATTTCATATTACCGTACGCAATCGAAGTAATATAGATTTTAAGTGTAACTAGTGTGTTACAGGTATAAATATTAGGTTTACTCGTATATGGGATTAAGCCACAATTTATTGTAATGAAAATTACATTTTATAATTGGTATTTTTTCATTTCGATTTTGGTTTCTACTCTAGAAAAAATTATTTTAAAATAGTATGCTGTTACTTACAGTTACAATAATTTGATAAGTTACTTTCTTGTTCTTGAACTTGTAAGCACACAGCTACACTTCTAGTTGAAAATTCTGAGGGTGGTGTTTATATCCTCAGGATAATATTAAAGTCTGATTGTTTTGTGTGTTAATGTATTATGTGTTTGTATATTATATGTTTATATAATATATGTTCATGTATTTTGTGTTGTAGATGTATTACCACCTAATTTGACAGGTGACTTAATTTTTCTCAGTCTTGTAGGCAATAGCCATATTATGAGTTGAAATTCTGAGGGTGAGGTTGTACATTCGGGTTAATATCAAATTTTGGTTTTTGTGTATTTATGTAGGTAATTGTAAATGATGCATTTCTGACTTTCGATTACTCTGCTAATGCTGGTATATTCTCGTTGCTGAGTTTTTTAGTATTGAACTAGATCCTGCTACATTTTTCTTCATTAAGTAAGATGAGTGATGCTTCTTTGATTTTTCGTGTTTTCATGTCTGTTTCTTTCATAACAATTGATGCATGTTTCCTTTTATTTTATGTTCATTGTCTCAGGCATTTTTACATACTGTGATTTGGCTCTGTTTCTGTTTTCATGTGTTTCATGCTGATACTTACGGTCTCTTTCATGTAAAAACTATAGCATTTAGTATGTTATAAATACAGTTTTTTGATCTCCATTTTAAGTTGTTAGGTTTGATTTTACATAGGATAGATCTGATTGTATTGGATGTTTTGAATGTTGTTACGATGTAGTACTTATTTTTTATCCTTTTTAATTTTTCTGATTTATATATGGTATTGTTGCCATCTTTAAATTCCTTTTTGCGTTTTTGGATTAATCACGGTTTATTGATGTTTGCTTTCGTTAATCTTGTGAAATTACTTGTTTATAAATGACAACACGTAATCATTTTTTTGTTAAAGCCTTAGTTAGCAGATTTTTCTCTCACTGAAATGCATTTTTATTAGGGCAGTTGTTTTGAACTCAAACATATAATGATTTGGTAATTCCCTTTTTGATGTTTGTGTTGTAGTTTAAATGATAATTTAAATATATAGAATGGATTAGTTTCCTTTAAACTTTGGTTGCATATCCTGGCTCTTCTTTTGTGATTAGCAAGTCCAGAGAAGGAAGTGAGTTGTTTTTTTCCTTTTACACAGTGATTTTAATTGGTTCATCTTTACTGTTGATGCCCATTTGCGTAGTATATACTAAGTACAGTATAAGAAGCGATTAATAGATTTGCGAATATTCGTTAATAAATAGGGCACATTAACAAAAAAAAAGTTTTTTAAATAGAGCTAATACTTAAATAAACTTTATAGTAACTTTATTATTTGAATTCTATATTTTACCCTGTAGTATTTAATAGCTGATATTTAACAAACTTTCTTCTACAAAACTTCTACAACAATTAGATGGTGCAACACTGACCACTTCTCTTAACGCACATTGGCGGTCTACAAACTGCATAAAAACAATTGCATAGATTTAGTGTTGTAATCATACTCTTTTTATTATTTATGCAATGACAATCGATATTTTGATCGTAGCTATCTAGTGAGCGCGCGATTGTATCCAGTTGGTCGGGTGGATGTAGAACGGCTGGTACTATTACTACCTCACCGGTACTTATATCAGTGAGTTCTTGTTCTTGCTTCTGTCAATTGGGGTTTTATACTTTTTTCGGGATAAAATTTGTTGTAGTATCTGTTTTGAACTTAGCAAATTTGTTACTGGTTTTAAGTGTGGTCCTTGTATAGTGAGTGGTAAGTCATATTTTTTGTATATAAACATAATATTGTAATGTTAATAATAGATATGTGTAAAAAACAAAAAAAAATGTATGACAATATTTTTGTTTAAAACGAATTTTTATCTATTTACTGGTGTACAAATAAATGTTCTTATTATTAATTATCTTATATTTTTAAATTAGTGCCAGTAATTTTATTTCGAGATTTTTTTAATTCTTATCGTTGGTTCAATAATTTTCCAATTTTAAAAAGCTGTCTTGTTCCTGATCCTGAATACCTTTGTGGTTTTTTTTTGTAATTTTTATTAACAATACTTCAATATCCATACGTCTAAATAGTTTTTTTATATATATATAATACCATTCTTTGGTTCGATTCAATGTACGAGTTCTTTCCATTATTCTTTGTTAATCCATATTTGTTTGTCATTGATTTATCCGCATTTACCAATATTAGAGAGAAGCTATATTAAAAATATCTTTTATTACACGATAGAGCCTTATTTATTTTGTCATAGGTGCTCTCTTGTTATGCTAACATCCAGATTTTTAACATAACTGGAGTAGATATTTTGGTGAATTTGTCATGAATTTATGTGGCTTCTTAACCCTGCACTGGTGGCACCCCATATCAAACACTAGTAGTGGAGCCAAGTCTGACAGACCCAAAATTCAATAATTTATTAATTAGAAAATCAAAACAATACTGGTGTATTAGCTAGCTTTACTTTTTATGAATATCATTTAAACAATAAAATGTAATTTGGGCCCAATAAATAATATAACCTTCCAAAATAATTAATAAATGATGGATGTTCATGAATTGTGAAAAATAAAACAAGGGTTCATGCAAATTAACTTCTATTTTATTAAGGGTACAAAACCTTAAAATATAAGATTTATTTGTTAAACTTGATCTTATGAGTTGCACTTTTAAACATTTTGTGGGTGCAATATACAATCAGGGCACTGAAACTGGGCATGTGTTAAACAAATAAATTTTTTGCACATTTGACAAAAATAACGAGTCCTACTGTCTTTAACCCAAAAACTACATCGTTTTTTAATATTTAAATTTTAGCCGGAAAGATAGTTTTCACCATTGAGCGACGCCTTAGATGCTGGTCGATTAGCTCTGCGGCCAAATGTTTTATGTATATTCTACGAAGCAAATTATTCTTTTAATTATTGGCCAGATATATAATTTGGAAGTTTATTCCAGCCACATTTATAAGTAAAGCTCGGATTATAGGCAAAATGCCTTTTTTGCCTATTTTGCCTATTATAATTGTTTTTTGCACTTTTTGCCTTTTTTAAAATTTCATTATACTACCCATGATATTATTCTATTACTAAACCATTCTATAATAAAATTTTGGGTCAACAATAAAATATCAATGGTTTGTTTATATAACAGATTTCTAGGAAAATGTACCTGATCGAGACTTGAGGGTTAACTATTTGGAAATCCCTAAGCTTTATTAGTTTATTATCAGTTGTACAATCGGTTACTGTATCAGAGTTTAGTCACAAATTGCTATATCCTAGTTTAGTTTTGTTGCGTATACCGAAAAGCAAAGAACACGTTTTAGACATTTGTGTGAAAAGATGACATCTAAATTAAGACTATGGATCGCACCTTATTCGGAACTTTCGGAAGTTATATTTTTTCTCTTTTTTTTTTCTCGTCCCACAACATAACTAAATTCCAAAGCGGTTTTAGAATTCTAATTATTTTTTTTAATTCTCAGATTTTAAGTAGAAAAAAGTACTTTATTGACCAGCATTGTGGAACCCCACTTCATAAACGTAATATGGAAAAATTAAAGTTACTCCAAATATCTCTGCGGAATAGTTTAAGCAGTTCAAAAAAAAAGGAGGAAGACGCATTTAAATTGACTGATGATGACTGCATCCAACATTCCTCTATATAAAATTAATAACCCTAGTTTTAAACGCTTTTTCGAAAAATATCTTGATAAATTCTTACCGGACGAGAGTACATTGAGAAAACATACTGTGGAAAAATGTTATGTGGAATGTATTTCAAAAATTAAGCGGGAGTTAGAGGGCAATTTTTTGAAGTTATACTTCTATACGCGCGCTCCACGTTGGAAATTTGTATGGGAGTGAATCTGTAAAATCATTACATATGTAAGATAATGAGTAAAAGAGAGACAGAAGATATATTTTCTCTCTCTTCCTCTCTCGAATATAAAAATGTTCCTTTTGTATATATATTTAATATTATATATATTATATATATACATATATATAATAAAATATTTATTAATAGTATTATTTATGTGATATGTTTTGTATTATTTATTAAATGTTCATAATTATATTAGTCTTTTGTATTTCACAATAATAATCTCAATAAATCACTGTATGACCCAGAACTGTCAATTTTGAAATAGGTTTGTGTCATGTCCTCGGAAGTATAGTAGTCAGTATCCCCGCCTGTCATGCGGGAGACCGGGGTTCGATTCCCAGTCGGGGAGGACTTTTTTATTAATATTATTACATGGTAAATTAAACATATGCGTAAGTAGAAAAGTTATGTATATTATTGTCATTTTTAAATACTTATGAATATAGCATTTTAATTTGTATTGTATTATTATATTAAATTAGGCTGCACTGTATTGTAGTGTATTTTTTTATGTGTATTATTGTCATTTTTAGATACTTATGAATATTGCATTTTAATTTGTATTGTATTATTATATTGAATTATGTTGCAGTGTATTGTATTTTTATATTAATAACAAAATAAACAATGAATTTACGGCAAAAATTTTTGCATTCAACTCCTTTCATACATATATGAAAATAAAAATATACATTTTCATCAAAATATTGATTCAATCCTTCATTTACTATACTCCTATTACAGGTCAAATGTTGTTTATTAATTGTTAGTAAGTTGTTATTAATTCTGTTTCTCTTTCTGCTATGTCTTACCTATAGCATTACATATGTAATGATTGTGCAGATTGAATCCCAAATAAATTTGTAACGGCGAATGCGTGTATAGAAGTGTAACTTTTATCGGCAGTCCCACTGGACTGCCACACCTGTCTTTTTTGTATATTATCGTGGATGAAACGACAGATGTATGCGGCAGGTATATAGCTAATTTAATGATTGGAATTTTGAACGAAAACTTTGCGAGAAAACCTTATTTAGTTGCCGTTAAAGAATTGGAAACAACAAACAATTTAACAATAAGTCGATTTATACAAGATAGTTTAACAAACCTCTTTTTACCCAACGCTATCATCATCATTTTGGCTTTACAACCCTGTGTGGGTCCTAGCCTCCCCAAGAATTTTTCTCCAGTCGTCCCTATCCATCGCCTTCCTCCGCCAAGCACGTATTTCCATATTTCTCATGTCTTCATCGATGTTATCTAGGAATCTTGTTCTGGGTCTTCCTCTTCTTCTTTGACCAATAGGTCTATCAAGGAGCGTTTTTCTAGCTGGGTCGGTTTGCTCCATCCGCATAACATGGCCTACCCACCTTAGACGTCCTATCTTTATGTGTTTTACGATATCTGGTTCCTGGTATATCCTATAGAGTTCGAAGTTGTATCGTCTTCTCCAGACACCATTTTCATTTACCGCTCCATAGATGCGCCTTAGTATTTTTCTTTCGAAACATCCTAACATGTTTTCATTACTTTTTGTTAAAGTCCAGGTTTCTGAACCATATGTTAGGACTGGGCGTATTATTGTTTTGTAGAGTTTTACTTTTGTATTTCTTGATATAACTGTAGATTTAAAAAGGAGATTAAGCCCAAAATAGCATCTATTAGCCGTGCAAATTCTGCGGTTTATCTCTGCGGTAGTGTCATTTTCAGTATTGACGAGCGTTCCCAGGTATACAAATTCGTTAACTGCTTCGATGACGTCATTTTCTATAACAAGTGGCCGTAGTGTTTGTGGTTGCGTACCTATTTTCATGTATTTTGTTTTGTTGGTGTTTATTATTAAACCCATTTTTGTAGCCGCTTCCTTTAATGCTACGTACGCCTCTCGTGCTGCGTTTTCCGTTCTCCCAACAATATTGATATCATCAGCATATGCTAAGATTTGCACAGATTTGTTATATATTGAACCGGTAGTTGTGATTTGTGACGTACGTATTACTTTTTCCAAAGCTAGATTGAATAGTATACAGGAGAGTGGGTCTCCCTGACGTAGTCCGTTATTTGTTTTAAAAGGTTCAGAGAGTTCCCCCTGAATTCGTACTTTGCATTCAACTTTTTCAAGGGTTAGTTTGGTTAAACTTACCAACTGATTTGGTACTCCTAGGTCTATCATTGCTCTAAACAATTCTCTTCTATTTACAGAGTCGTAGGCTGCCTTGTAGTCTATAAATATGTGGTGCGTGTCTACACCGTATTCCAGTGTTTTCTCTAGAATTTGTCTTAGGGTTGAAATCTGATGAATTGTTGATTTACCACCTCTGAAACCAGCCTGGTATTGTCCTATTATTCGCTCTGCATATGGTGCCATACGATGGCATAGTATATTGGAGAATATTTTATACGCTGCATTTAGGAGCGTAATTCCTCGATAGTTAGAGCATTCAAAGATATCACCCTTTTTGTGTATGGTGCAAAGTATTCCAATATTCCAATCATTGGGAAGGGACTTCTGTATCCATATTTCTTTTATAAGCTGCTGTAGGGCTATTATGATATCGTGGCCACCTTCTTTATATAATTCCGCTGGGAGATTATCTATTCCGGGTGATTTGTTTCTGGCTAGTTTGTTTACAGCGTCTTTAACTTCCAGGATCGTTGGTGGATCCTCCTCCCTCTCGTCTGCTCCGCTTACCTCGCAGCTTTCGTCTTCCGGGTTTTCTTCTTCCTCTATATTAAGTATCTGGTTAAAATATTCCGTCCATCGGTTTAGTACGTCTGTTCTTGTTGTTAAGAGATCGCCATTTAAACTTCTACATTGATTTGTGTTTGCCTTAAATTCTTTTCTGTTGATGTTAACTTTCTTATAGAATGTTCTGAATTCCCAACGCTATACCAGTGAATAAAATAGTTTTAATGCTTTCAGATGCTGCGGCATATATGTTAAAAGCTGCTGTTAATTTACAGATTTTTTATCCTAATTTAATTCATTGCACTTGTGTAGCCCACGGGGTAAATAGAATTGCTGAAGGAATAAGAAATCTGTTTCCGTTGGTAAATAATTTTATAAATTTTATGAAAAAAGTTTTTGTGAAGGCTCCGTTAAGGGTGCAAATATATAAAGAAAGACTTCCCGGTGTCCCTTTGCCACCTAAACCAGTAATTACAAGGTGGGGAACCTGCCTAGAAACAGTTTTTTTTACTTTGAATACTGCAATGAAATAGAATTAGTTATGTCAGAATTTGATGATGATATTTCCGAAGCCATTCGAGAAGCAAAAAAAATATTAAAAAATCCAAAATTGAAACAGGAACTCGCTTATATCAATGACAATTATAAATTAATAGTTACCACAATTACCTTATTAGAAAAACAAGAGATAAATTTATGTGAGTCAGTAAAATTAATAGATAATTTAAAGACGAAAATTAAATCGGCACATGGAAGTAACGGTCAATTACTTAAAAAAAAATGAAATATGTTTTCGACAAGAATGAAGGTTTTTCGTTTTTATCTAATGTTTCTAAAGTTTTGAATGGGACATTTTCCGAGGAATTTCAAATTATGCCAGATTTATTATCCGCTCTGAAATATGCTTCAATTACATCTGTCGATGCCGAACGTTCGTTTTCAATGTACAAATTAATTTTAAGTGATCGAAGACATAGTTTTAAGACCGAAAATATTGAAAAACATTTAGTTGTTTCTATTAATGATATAATTTTAAGTGGTTACAATGTTTAATTATTCATTTACAGTTATTTAGTTACTAGTTTATTTATACTAATGTTATGATTATGATGTGTAAATATACCCGCCTTAAGTTAATATTACGTTAATTCACTTTGTACAATAAATAATAAGTTATATTCCTTTATTGCCTATATTTTGCCTAAATGTTAATATTCCTGCCTTTTTTAATAAAAATCTTTGCCTATATAGGCGCTTTTTTCTTCAATTTTTGTTGCCTATAAATCCGAGCTTTATTTATAAGTGAACAAAACATCACCATTGGTCATCTCCGGGTATTTCTAGCTACATTATACGTGGCACAAAAATGGTCAACGGTGTCGATCCCACCTTTAGTTGAGTTATACAATGTTATAATCTCTGGCTTCTGTTGATTATTTGTTGATTCGTCTATTTGATCATTATTGAGCATACTTGAGGCCAGTATGACATTTTTTCCCTTCTTGGGTACATAAGATACTATTGTAGTATTTTCTTGGGATCCAAACATACTTGAATAAACAGGTCGATGTTTGGTGTTGCCAAACGCGACCAATTATTGCGAATATTGTCAGATTGTGATCACGACGAAGTTTTGTAATAAGCTCAAAAGCTAGTAAACCAATTATCACACGTAAGGTTTCTTCCAGTACCCGATATTAAATCGATTAACCTCTCGACAATACTAACTGGATCATTTTTTAAAGGAAAGGTCCCTCTGGTTGTAAACCAACATATTGTTCTAGATTTAATGTTTTAATATTCTAGTTTTTGCATCAACTAAGGCAAAGATTTTAAATCCATATTTGTTAGGTTTGGAAGGAATATACTGTTTAAAACCGCGTCTTTCCCGAAATGCCTCAAGTTTTTCATCTATAGTACCATACTCGGTAATTGTGTAGGCATTTTTGCAATTTTTTACAAAACTTGTACAGTTGTCTTAAAGGCGCTGTTGCCAGACAATTTTCTTTCGTCTCGAGTTTCTAAATCATCAAATTTAAAATGTCTTAACAAATATAAAACGTTGCTGCGACATGGTTAACCAAAACATTTTAATCCCGCTGCCATTTCGCTCACACAACTCTTCTGTGCATAACCAATTACTTTTCAAACACCCAGCTAAATAGAGCAATCCTAGTAAAGCTCTTATTTTGATTACATTAGTATTTTTAGCAGAACGGGCTCTGTTATACATCTCTTTCATTTGATCTATATTTTTGTTCGTACTTTTCAAAAATAATGTTAATATCGACGGAGAAAAACAAATTCCAACAATTATGGATTTGGCATTCTTTTCATATGCTTCTACAGCCCGTAAGTGAAAAACTTTATTAAATTGGAGAGTTTTTACCGTTTGCACCGGGCAGTATTTTTTCCAGACTGCTCCATCTTTGCCTATAAAAGTAGCAATCCGTGAAACTTTTGCTGGTATTACATCCATTTCGCAATCATTGCCATCACCCTATTGTTCAGTATCTGAATCTGAAATATGTTCCTCTATGTTATCTACTTCATCCTCTGATTCACTGTCATCAAAATGTTGTTCTGTGTCAGTTTCTACTTCCTCAAGCAATTGAAGTAGACGACTTTGCTCCTTTTCATAACTCATTATGCTAAAAATAATAAATTTGACCAAGCAAAATATAAAATAATACCTTTTTACATAATAGAATACATAATATCAGCAAAATTACTCACCACTTGTAAAATAAATTACAAGAAACGAAAATAAAACAACAGTCACTTGAGTTACTTAAGTGGTGGCGCCAAGTCTAATGAACCCAAATAGGCTATAACAATAAAGATAAAAATCTAGCAAAAGTTCTTGGCTCAACGGTCGATGCAAAAATAAATATTAGTAATAGTAAGGTACCAAGAGCACGAAGTTCATAGTTTAAACCCCACTCTTTTTATACCGTCTAATAAGACGCTTGGGTCTGAGAGACTTGGTGCCACCGCTGCAGGATTAGGTTTATGAGTTTTTGCTAATTGTTTTTTACTTCCTAACTTTATAGATTTTCCTCAAATAGTTCACCTTTATGTATATTATTTTATCAGCATGTTTATCAGTATATTATCATATTTGAATAATTTTAATGTGTTTTTGTTATTTTAATGTTATTCTCATGTACTCCAGGAATTTTTGTACTCAAAATTTAATTGTATTCAGGACATCTCAATAGTAGTATAAAATAACTGTGATAAGAAAAACTATCCGTTTTCTTCAGAAATTTCGGCGTTATTTTTAATTATTAAAAAGTTACTGCGAAAAATGCGATTCTTTCGAATTTTCGCTTAGCATTAAAAATGTATTTATTTATACTTTTTTATACTTTAAAATTTTTAAATTTAATTGTTGCCCCAAAAGCAGCAAACTAAGGCAGTCTTTAATTTTGTAACTTGTGTAAAAATTAATTCAACATTTTGTGATTACTCTTAAAGAGGGTCGTATAATAGTGCTTAACAAACCCTTAAAATTTCAGCATGATCCATTAAATAATTTCTAATAATTTACTTAAATTGTTTAACCAAGAGGGCATTTTTTTGTAATAATATAAGATAAGAAATAAAAAAATCATTTTTATCTAAGTTATTGTTATTTTAAACTTTTAGCAAAGCTCAATTAGCCTAACTTTTAAACTTTTAAATTAATAATATTATTAAAACATTGCATATTTGCAATGTATGCCATAAGTACATACAAATAAAAAAAAAAGAATAAAATCAACTAGAAACGAAGATACAGAAAGTTACAGTATTTTAAAGTTGTTTTTCGTTTTCCTACCAGACGGTCTGGCATTTATTTTAGTTTAAGTATATTCTTTCTTAAAATTTGTATATTGTGACTATAAGTCATTATCTTTAAAACGGAACCGTCCCGGAATTTTTATGTAAATTTATATGAAAATTATCAGCTTTTCAAATATGAAAAAAAAAAAAAAAAATCGTCGGCGAGTAAGAGTTTAAAACTTATACTCATGTTTATAGTAAAAATAATAGTATTTTTTCGAAATGATTTTTTGTTATAAAAATTAATTTTTTTAACTTTTTTGGTGCATATTAAAAGTAAAAGTCTTCATCTTTCATATGGAACCAGTAGAATTATCATATCCTAATCATTTTATGCCTTATGTACCTACGCATACAATATATATATATATATATATATATATATATATATATATATATATATATATATATATATATATATATATATATATATAGTTTGTTATTTCCTGACCGTGAATATTTAAATAGAAACTGTTTTATTTCCTGGGTTTGTCGATCTGATGTAGATAAAACTATTTAAATTTTGCTTAAACGTTTCGGCAAATTTGCCATTTTCAATAAGCACTTTATTAAACTTTAAACATTACATTTTATAATTAAATTTCATGTTTACACTTGTTTAAAAAGTTTAACATGGAGTAAAAATTGGTATCTGACATTGACAGATGACATCTGGCAGATATCTTATCTTAAATATCTGCCATAGTGCATTTAAAAAAAAACAACTCAATTTATTAAATTATGATACATATTGGGAAGATTATTAATGGAATTTGGATCTTTTTTTATGTCAATCATCTCCAATATGCATCTTGTGTTGTAATTTTGTTCTTTTTCCAAAATCTGTACATTTTCAAAATCAAAAGAATGGCTATTTCTAGAGAATGTTTGGCTAGGGCTGTTGTGTTTAATGCTCTTGGTTTGTACACTACGTTTGTGTGCAACAATTCTTCTATGTAGGTATTGGTGTGTTTATATTATATTGGACAAACCTTATGGAGTTTAAAGTGCTTATTAAAAATGGAAAATTTGCCAAAACGTTTAAGCAAAATTTAAATAGTTTTATTTACATTATCATTTATTATTATAGCGATTACCGCACCATTAGCTTGATGTCTCATGTGCTGAAGTTACTACTAAAAGTCATACATAATCAAATATATCACAAATTGGACAATTTGGTTTTCGCAAAGGCCTAGGAACGCGTGAAGCTCTTTTTTCACTTAATATACTGATACAAAGATGCCTGGACGTCAATCAAGATATATATTTTATTGACTTTAACAAAGCATTCGATAAAGTACGACATAAACAATTAATGAATGAGCTGAAATCAAAGAAGATTGACTACAGCGACCTCAGGAACATATCAAATTTATACTATAAACAGCATGAAATAATATACTTGGAGTGAGACAGGGATGCGTATTGTCGCCAATTCATTTTAATGCGTACTCCGAAGAGATCCTGAAAAACGCTCTTGAGGGTGAAACAGCTGGAACAAAGGTAAATGGAGTTCCCATTAACAACATTAGATACGCGGACGACACTGTGATCTTAGCCGAAAATATTGAAGATCTTCAGAGGCTGGTGACCAGAATAGTGGAGTATGGAAAAGAGTACGGTCTAACAATGAATGTCAAGAAGAAATTTATGAGAATATCGAAAACTCAAAGAAAACCCGAGAATCTTCTAATAAACGGAACCAACGTCGAACAAGTGGACAAATATGCATATCTGGGAACATTGGTTAACTCCACAAATGATTACATTCAGGAGATCAAAATCAGAATAGAAAAGGCTAGAGCAAATTTCAACAAAATAAGAAGAGTGCCATGTACAAGGGATTTAAAATTGGAACTAAGAGTTAGGTTGGCGAGGTGCTATGTTTTTTCGACTTTGTTTTATGGAATGGAATCTTGGACCTTGAATGCGACATTAATGAAAAAACTAAAATCATTCGAGCTGTGGGTATATAGAAGAAGTCTGAAAATATCGTGGACAGAGCACGTCACAAACAAAGAGGTTCTGAGAAGGATGAATAAAGAAATAGAAATTTTAAATACAATTAAAACAAGAAAATTGGAATATCTCGGACATATTACACGTGGAGAGAAATACACCTTGCTCCAATTGATTATGCATGGAAAGATCCAAGGAAAGAGAAGCATAAGGAGGCGTAGAATGTCATGGCTGCGCAACCTGAGAGAGTGGTACGGATGTACATCAAATGAACTTCTCAGAGCAGCTGTCTCAAAACTCCGAATATCTATGATGATTGCCGACCTCCGCCGCAGAGATGGCACTTATAGAAGATGATCTGTTATATTCTATCGATTTTTCTATTAAGGTTCTTACTGTTTGTAGGTGATCTTTTCTTCTGAATTTTGAGCGGAAGCCAGCTTGTTCTCGGGGCTGGTAGAAATCCAACTTTTTTTCTAGTCTTATCGTAATTATTCAGGTAAACATTTTATAGATGTGGTTCAATAAGCTAATTTGTCTATAGTTTTCTAGGTACGCCTTGTCTCCTTTCTTTTGTAGTAAAATTGTTACTGCATTATTATATGTTTCCGGTATGCAACAATCTGTTAGACAAAGGTTAAAAAAAATTTTTATTTGGTTGAGAAGGGCACGTCCGGCTATCTTTATAGCTTCTATTACGACTCCATCTTCTTCTGGCTCTTTATTGTTTTTCATATTTTTCATTGCGTCTTGGATTTAGCTTAGTGTGATCTCTGGCATGAGCTCTGAACCCTAGTTGATGATTTTACGTGATGCGGTGGCTTCCAAGTTTATTTAGTCTTCTCTTTGACTTGTGTATAGTTCTTTAGTCTTTAACTATATGTAGTAGTTGACCCTGGACAATAGACCCTTAACAGGTGCTAGCTTTCCGGTTCAAGAAGCTCCTGGAATTTGAGAAGGGCAGGGATGATTCAATACCGTACATCATACCTGTATCAAGCAGTTTAGTAAAATTTATCAATCACCCTACTTAGAATATTTCTTTGGGTTAAATAAATAGTATAACACATTGGATCCGTCCGTGCATTCGTCTGTCCGTCTGTACAGTCTTAGATTAAAAAAACTTTGATAGAGAGGAACTGACGACAGATTTCAATTTATCGCTTATAGGTATTATTAAAAGTCGTCTAAACGAAAATACTCACTTCCGGTTTCGCGAAAATTAATAAAGAGCAGTATTACTTGAAAATGACGATACAAATACGTCTAAAAACATTTTTGTTGACTTCCGGCTTATTTTTATCTTTTCCTTAAAAGCTCGACACACCTTTTCTTTAAGGCAAAATGCTTAAAGATAATGCAAAAAAAAATTTTTTTACAGAAAAATTATTTTCGCACCGATGAAGATTATTTTCTCCCCTTATACTATTGTACTTGAAATAAAGTTATTAATATCCTTTACATGTTTATTTTGATCAAAATTGCCGTAATTTCTATTTTCAGGTGTTTATATAACAATTGATATACACGTATCAAAGGTGATATTTGCTTCATTGTTATAGCTGATAATGAACGGATATAAAAATAAAAATGTAAACTATAATTAAAATAATTATATTTATTGTAAAACTGTTAATCGCTAATATAATGAAGTTGATATTTTAGTAGTACGTATAAATTAAATGTATTTTAGTACCATCCATTAACAAAGACAGCCTTTTTGCTTGTCGTTGATAAGAAAAATTTGATGTTTACTGTTTACTGTTACTTTTTCTGAATTTTCCAATAAAAAATTAAAATCATTTTACCTAATTAGGAAGTAGTAAATTGGTTTTAAATTGATTTATTAGTGTAAAGAAATTAAATATTCTGCAACTTGTGACTTGTTCTTCTTCTTACGATGTCTATCCGTTACCGATGTTAGAGATCAACATGACTTTCCTTTCTGTCAGCGATTCAGAATAGTCCAGTTGTAGACGCATTGATAAATTTTCTTAGGTTTTGAGGCCAAGAAATTCTTCTTCTTCCTGGTCCACTTTTTCCGTATACCTTGACCTAAATAACGAGTTGCAAGAAGCATCTCTGCTCATTTCTTATAATATAAAACAGACATTCGAATTTACGCTCTTTGACTATATGACTAATTTCACATTCTTTCTCCATTATATGTATCACCCAGTACACATTTTAAGATTCACCTAACATCACATCTCGTAGGCCTCAAGCTTTTTTTAATCAAGTTTCAGAAAATGTCCAAGCCTCTATTTTATACAATATCTTAAAAATATTTAGAAATTCGTGCTTACCGTTTGTTTTTTTTGTACTAAGATACAGAAAATACTTTTAGTGACATTACTGTTTGTAAATCTTTTAAACTATCTTCAAAAACTACTTCAGTCTAATAATATTTAGAGGCAATACATTTTTCTCTTGTTCTATGTATCCTATGTAATACCTATGTAATACCAGTCCTCTATCTACCGAGATTGCCTCCATTAATCGGACATTCACTTATTGGCAGTTTGGTTATAGGAGATATTATAAATAATTCCTAGGTCTCTATCATTCTAAGATCTCTTCTTCCAGGATTGTTATGAACTTATCATGTTCATTTCCTCAAACGCCTTCCTGTAATCGACAAATCAAATATACGTTGAAGTTGACATCTTAGAAGAATATTATTATTTTACTTTTAGAAATTAATACTTTGTCATATCAATTTACTATTTTAGTTGGGACTAAGCCACAAGATTAGCTTATTCCCAACTAGAATAGCAAATTCTTAATTAAAGCTGCCATGGGGTTAAAACGATTCAAAAATTTGCTAAGATTTGTTCGATTTGTCGATAAGCACACGAGGTCTGAACGAAGAAGAAACGACAAATTAGCAGTAATACGTGATGTGTGAAATCAAGTCAACCAAAAGTTTCAGATATACTATTCACCAGGAAAAAACATAACCGTAGATGGGCAACTTGTTCCGTATCGAGGTAGGTGTTCTTTCAAGCAGTATATGCCTTCAAAGCCAGATAAGTATGTCATGAAAATATGGTGGGTCTGTGACTCAGAAACATATTACCCTTTAGGTGGAACACCATATACAGGAAAAAAAGGAAATATAGTAGCCAAAGGCCTTGCATCCCAAGTTGTAAAGAAACTCGTTGAGTCTTATTATAAATCCAAGAGGAATGTGACTTGCGATAACAATTTCACTGATCTTGCTCTTGCAGATAAATTACTGGCAAATTCACTAATTCTTTCTACCAAATAAAAAAAGGAAAAGGTGTAACATGTGTCCAACAAAAAAGGACAGAAAACAAAAACAAATTTGTGAAATATGCAGTAGAAATGTGTGTAATGATCACTGTATAATTAAAAAAGTTTATAAGTATTGCAATAAAGAAAAATGAACGACTAATCTATGGTTTTTTATTTTTATTATTTTTTAACCTAATACTTAATAATAATTTAATTTGTCATATAAATTTTCTATTCTAGTTGGGAATAAGCTAATCTTGTGGCTTAGTCCCAACTAAAATAGTAAATTGATATGACAAAGTATTAATTTCTAAAAGTAAAATAATAATATTCTTCTAAGATGTCAACTTCAACGTATATTTGATTTGTCGATTACAGGAAGGCGTTTGAGAAAATGAACATGATAAGTTCATAACAATCCTGAAAGAAGGGAGCTTAGATGATAGAGACCTAGGAATTATTTATATTATCTACTATAACCAAACTGCCAATATGTGAATGTCCAATTAATGGAGGCAATCTCGGTATATAGAGTATATTAATAGTATATTAATATATAATGTGAACATACATAGAACAAGAGAAAAATGTATTGCCTCTAAATATTATTAGACATGCTGAAGTAGTTTTTGAAGATAGTTTAAAAGATTTACAAACAATAATGTCACTAAAAAGTATTTTCTGTATCTTAGTACAAAAAAAACAAATGGTAAGCGCGAAATTTTAAATAAAAAGCTTTTGATTAACCACTAGCCAATTTTCAGGGGTTATGACTTACCATTCAGATCCAAAGTCTACATCCTCAAATGTTATATATTTTTAAGATATTGTATAAAATAGAGGCTTGGACATTTTCTGAAACTTGATTAAAAAAAGCTTGAGGCCTATGAGATGTGATGTTATAGGTGGGTCTTAAAATGTGTACTGGGTGATACATATAATGGAAAAAGAATGTGAAATTAGTCATCTAGTCAAAGAGCGTAAATTCGAATGTCTGTTTTATATTATCAGAAATGAGCAAAGATGCTTCTTGCAACTCGTTATTTAGGTCAAGGTATACGGAAAAAGTGGACCAGGAAGAAGAAGAATTTCTTGGCCTCAAAATCTAAGAAAATTTATCAACGCGTCTACAACTGGACTATTCTGAATCGCTGCCAGTAAGGAAAGTCATGTTGATCTCTAACATCTTGCTGATACACAACGAATCAGAAAGAATTTTAATAAAACAATTAATACAAAATAATACAAAATGAACATAAATAATACAAAATAAATCACAACTTACTACATTATATATCGAATTTAGATATGCATATAATTAAAGCGTTAGTGAAACATGATTAATATAATAATAATAATATAATTATTACGTACTTAGCTAATGTACATACTATGTTAATAAATACTATATTATACCTTTATTATAATTCAGTTATTGACAAACGTCATGTGAAATACATAGTGTATACATGTGGTATACATCTTACAAATAAAAATATCTACCTACTTACTATGTTAATAAATACAACTATGATATGTAATATAGTTTTTTTTCACTGCGTTAGGACATAAACCCGATTTAACACCTCGGAGCTTTAGATCCTCTTAGTGATTATTTTACTATATTTTTATTTTTTTTTTCTTATTTTTTTTTTAATATATTTTTTGTAATCCTTTTTTTATCTATTTTTTTTAAATTTTTTTTATATTCCTTTTTTTAATCTTTTTTTAATTTTTTTTTATTAATTTCTTTCTTAACATAGGTTACAAATCTAATTACAGGCATACTTTACTATCAGACAAAAAGATTATCAAGCAGTCAAACATTTTCTTTTTATTAATTGATAGTAGAAAGAGAATATTAACAGGAAGTGGGATGTTTTTGTCCATCATTCTTTTAATTAGGTTGTTGGTGGATTGTTTATACTTTTGACATTCAAAAAATATGTGATTTAAGTCACTTTTTATCTGACATTCTTGACAAATATCGGAATCTAATATATTGTTACGATAAATTCTGACCCAAAAACGGTAAATATGTTTATTACTGATATGCTATTCATTCGAGTCTTTTCTAGGTCATTTCTACCTGACACATGATGCTATAAAAACAAAGTTCGAGGCGAGTCGTTATGTATATAAATAAAACATTTTTATATGGAGGGACAGTTAATATCTGAAGACCCGCGGCCGCGATTTTAATTGTTACGTTCGCCTGAAATAAATTATGCAATTTTTAGTGGTTAATAAACTTATATAAATTATCGTGCTTTTTAATAAATTAAAGTAGGAACAATATAATAAATTAGTAAAGACATTATAACTAATTATAAATAAATAAAAGACATTTCATTGGTGACAGAAGTGGGATATAAAATAAATTGTGAAAATGGCTACGATTTATGAGCTGACAGTGACTAATTTAAGAAGACATCTTGAAGACAGAGAATTAGCTTCTACCGGAAAAAAGGCTGAGTTAGTCCAACGAATAAAGAACGCTTTGCTAGAAGAAGGACTAGATCCAGAGACTTATATATTTGAAGATGCTGTCCTCTCGTCGATTTCGAAAGTTTCTGGTGACATCGCGTCACTGGAGAACAAAGTTTCTGGCGATATTTCGAAAGTTTCTGGTGACATCGCATCATTAGAAAACAAAATTTCTAACGAGATTTCTTCCCTAGAAAGTAAAGTTTCTGCTAACATCTCTAAAGTCACTTCTGAGATGTCTGCCCTCGACGATAGAATGTCTTCGGTAAAAGACCAAGTTGCTGCCGATATGTTGGCCTTCGAAGAAAAGATATGGAAAGAGATGGAAAGGAAGATGGAAGAAACAGGGACAGCAGAGAGAGGAAAGAATCCAATTAGAGTAGAGACAAAAGAAGACGAGACGAAATGTAAGTTGGAAACACGGCCGAAATTTGAAGGAAGTGGAAGTTCTGTGCATGTCAAAGTCCCAACTTTCGACGGAAAATCGTCATGGAACAACTACATGAAACAGTTCGAATCAGCTGCAAGAGCGAATGGATGGTCTGAAAAAGAAAAGGCTGTAAACCTGACTATCGCTCTTCGAGGAGATGCCTTAGATGTGCTTCAGACCATAGCCGTAGAGGAGACGGATGATTTCGAACAACTGAAGAAGAGGTTAAATATGCGATATGGCCACGAACATTTGGAGCATGTATATCAGTCGCAGCTTAAAAAGCGAAGACAAAAGAAAGATGAGGCTTTTCAAGAATATGAGGTAGATATTGCCAGATTAGTACGATATGCTTATCCAACAGCTCTCGAAGACATGATGGAAAAGTTGGCCGTTCAAACGTTTATTGATGGTCTTCGTGATCATGAAATGCAGAGAACACTACGATTAGCTCGTCACAAGACGCTGGTTGATGTCTTATCCGCCGCCCTCGAATACGAGTTAGCTACGCAGGCCTCTGGAGGGTACAGTAAAGTTAGGACTGTAAAAGAGGAAGGAGATGAAGATAAACTTGACCAGCTCGTTAATATGATGAAAAGCATGACATGCAAGAAAAAGAAGACCATAAAATCAAGAAACTCACCATCAGGAAAACCAGAACGAGGCAGCCTTAGGGGGGCAGCTCCGACCCGAAACTCTTCCAAAGACCCTCTTATACTAATAGCTTCTTTGAAATGTCGTGAAGATAGTGTATATGTAGATGGAGACATAAATGGTAAAAGACATACGTTGTTGGTGGATACCGGAGCGACCAGAACCATTATACGTCCAACAGTTATAAACAGCCGTAAGAAACTGTTACCAACGAGGTTGCGACTTCGGACCGCTACAGGTGAAAATGCCAACATTCATGGAGAAATCCAGGTACAATTGGGAATTGGAGCAGAAAAGTTCGTCCATACTGTTATAGTTGCTGACATCGAAGAGGATGTTATATTAGGAATGGACGTAATGAATATGCATGGATTCCAATTGGATTTTAAGAATAAGGTAATCAAAGTTGGCAACGAGGAGGTATTTCTTCATCCACATAATGACAACACTGTGCAAGCAGCCATTACAGAAGATATAGTCGTGCCTGCGAGAAGCGAAACGATCATAGTAGCGCGACTACAAGGAATTGTAGACGAAGGGACACCTGTTATGATGGAGCCTTGGAACCACGACGATGAGGTTGGCCGTGGAATCATAATTGGAAAGGAATTGGTGACTTCGGCTAAAGAAATTCCTGTGAGACTTATCAATGTCAACGACTACCCAGTGACCATCAAGAAAGAGACAAAGGTAGAAACTTGTGTACCTGTGACATCCATAATCCGTCAGGCGACAACATCTGATAATTCCAACGACAAATTCGACCAAATGGTTGCAGTTGCAGGACAGTCTCTAAATCAGATGGAGAAAAGGATATTAAGGGAATTTCTTCGGCAGTTTCGTGATATTTTCGTACCGAAAGGAGGAAAGACGGTAAGCCAATTCGTCAAACAGCTCGACGATTACCACAGGCGAAAAGAGAGGAAGCTGAAACGATTGTTCAGGAAATGAAGAAAGACGGGGTGATAGAACCTTCTACAAGCCCATGGGTCTCTCCGGTGGTCCTGGTTAAGAAGAAAGACGGAACGACGAGGTTCTGTGTGGATTACCGTTTGCTGAACAACGTTACCAAGAAAGATAGTTATCCTCTGCCTCGGATCGATGACACATTGAACACATTGGCTGGAAGTAAATTGTTTTCTACTTTGGATTTGAAGTCTGGATACTGGCAGGTAGAAATGGACCCAGTAGATAAAGAAAAGACAGCCTTCACCACAGGATCTGGATTGTGGCAATTCAACGTTATGCCATTTGGACTCTGTAATGCTCCTGCGACATTTGAGAGGCTTATGGAAAATGTGTTGAGAGGGTTATCTTGGAAAACATGCCTGGTCTATTTAGATGACATAATCGTCTTGGGGGAGACATTCGAAGATCATTTGAGCAATTTAGAAAACGTTTTTAATCGACTTAAAGCTGCCCAATTGATGCTAAACCCCAAGAAGTGCCAATTATTTCAAGGTAGAGTCAATTATCTGGGTCATATAGTCAGTAAAGAAGGAGTGGCCGTGGATAAGGAAAAAATCGATTCCATTAAGGAATGGCCAAAACCAACTGACAAACATCAAGTGAGAAGTTTTCTTGGACTATGTACTTACTACCGGAGGTTTATTAAAAAGTTTGCAGATATCGCTAAGCCATTAACGCGATTTACAGAGGAAGCAAGAGATTACCGCTGAGATACAGACTGCCAAAATGCCTTTGAGACGTTGAAAAAGCATTTAATAACAGCACCAATTTTAGGGTATCCACTGCCAGAAGGAGAGTTCATCTTAGATACGGATGCAAGTAATGTGGAAATTGGAGGAGTGCTGTCCCAGATTCAAGGAGGACAGGAACGAGTCCTCGGATATTTTAGTAAAGTTCTTTCAAAACCTGAGCGGAATTATTGCGTCACGAGAAGAGAACTTCTGGCAGTAGTGAAATCAGTAGAGCACTTCTATCAATACCTCTATGGAAGGAAGTTTTTAATCCGAACCGACCATGCCGCCCTTAAGTGGTTGATGCAGTTTAAGAATCCAGAGGGTCAGATAGCCAGATGGATTGAACGACTCCAAGAATACGATTTCAAGATTGAGCACCGGGCCGGAGTTAGCCACAGAAACGCTGATTCTCTTTCTAGAAGGCCATGCCCAGCAGAGTGTTCATACTGCAACAAAACGGAATCCAAGGAAGCAGCAGTGCTAAGAACAACGATAGTCAACGACGACTGGGCGCCTACTAAGATCGGAGAAGAACAAGAAAGAGATCCAGTTATAAAGAAAATTCGAAAATGGAAAAAGGAAAACCGTCGACCACCTTGGCAAGAAATATCAAACCTATGCTCAGTAGTTAAGACGTATTGGGCCCAGTAGGACTCATTTATCATGGAAGATGGCTTGCTCAAACGAGTCCTGGAAAATGATGACGGTTCAGAGAAGAGAAGACAGTTGGTGATCCCAAAGAGCAGAATAGCCGAAGTATTTCGTCAGTTACACGACAGTCCACCAGGAGGGCATTTTGGTGTAAAGAAAACCCTTCAGCGAATTCGGGAACGGTTTTATTGGATGAACAGTTCCGACGACGTAAAAGAATGGTGTAAGAAATGTACTATTTGTGCTACGAGTAACGGGCCTTACCGAAAAAGGAGAGCTCCTATGAGACAATATAATGTTGGAAGCCCGTTTGAAAGAATAGCTTTGGATATTGCTGGGCCATTTCCAGAAAGTGAAAATGGAGGCAAGTACATGTTGGTAGTAATGGATTACTTTACTAAGTGGGTCGAGATTTACGCACTTCCAGACCAGAAGGCCGCCACCGTTGCAGATAAGTTGATCCAAGAATATATCAGCCGATTTGGAGTGCCTTTGGAGATACATAGTGACCAAGGCAGGAACTTCGAAAGCGATCTATTCCAAGGAATATGTGATAGACTAGGCATGAAGAAAACAAGAACTACCGCGTATCATCCGCAATCTGATGGTATGGTAGAACGGATGAATAGGACAGTCGGCAAGTATTTGACAAAGATGGTGTCCGATCATCAGCGAGACTGGGACCAATATCTTCCGTTCTTCACAATGGCCTACAGATCTGCTGTTAACGAATCAACAGGCCAGACACCAGCCAGAGTCCTATTCGGACGCGAAATGCGACTACCTTGTGATCTAGAGTTTGGGTGTCGACCTGGAGAAGATGTAGCAGGTGAAGATTATGTGATCGAATTACGAAGAAGAATGGACGATGTACATGAGTTGGTCCGTTCCCACCTTCAGATCGCTAGCGACAGAATGAAGAAACGGTACGATACACAAGCCGAAAAGGGTTGCTTTAAGAAGAACGACAAAGTATTTCTGTATAATCCCAAGAAACGAAAAGGTTGTTCTCCCAAATTGCAGCAGTTTTGGCAAGGTCCATACCTCATCATGGAGAAGATCAACGATGTCATCTACCGAATAAGCAAGATTCCGAGGGGAAAGCCGATGGTAGTACACCATAACCGGCTGGCGTCTTTCGAAGGTGACCACGACGTAGATGAAGAAGTGGAAGTAAACCAAGTCCAAGATGTGTCTGACCTCACGTTTGAGGAATTCATGGGTGCCTATGGAGGTACCGGTAAAGCAAGACATGGTGTTACCACTGAAGAAAAGCAAGATCTACTCGCGCTCCCCGATGACCACTCGCTGGCCCTTACCATCCCGGCCAGTATCAAAGACGCACCAGGGTTGGCATCCGTCTTTCGAAGGAAGTTTGGTCGAGTTGCAGAACTTCAATGCCGTGCCAGCTCCCGGTAAAACCTTGAAACTCCAAGATGCATCACGTTACCTTTTCTACCTGGTAACAAAAGACACTGCCCGTGACCAACCTACCTACCGAGATGTATGGGAAGCCTTACTTCAATTGAGAGAGCAAGTACTAGAGTCCGACGTGCAAAAGTTAGCCATGCCAAAGTTGGAGTGCCGCCAATTAGATTGGAGGGTTATCCGAAATATGGTGGAGGAGATCTTCAAAGACACCGAAGTCCAGGTGTTAGTCTGTTGCAATCCGCATAGTTACTGGTGCGGAGAGAAAACCGTCCCTTGTCATTTTTATACAACTGGAAGTTGTAAAAGAGGGTCCAGTTGCCGATACCAGCATACAGTTCCGGTTCCAGTCCCGACAAGGTTCCAGGAGGAACCATCTTTTAAGAGGGGGGCAATGTTACGATAAATTCTGACCCAAAAACGGTAAATATGTTTATTACTGATATGCTATTCATTCGAGTCTTTTCTAGGTCATTTCTACCTGACACATGCTGCTATAAAAACAAAGTTCGAGGCGAGTCGTTGGGAAATCCAGTTTGCCCTTACCGTTTTCGCCGTCCAGTCTACTCAAGAAGGTTTTAGACTTTTCGAGATAACGGCGATTTATGTATATAAATAAAACATTTTTATATGGAGGGACAGTTAATATCTGAAGACCCGCGGCCGCGATTTTAATTGTTACGTTCGCCTGAAATAAATTATGTAATTTTTAGTGGTTAATAAACTTATATAAATTATCGTGCTTTTTAATAAATTAAAGTAGGAACAATATAATAAATTAGTAAAGACATTATAACTAATTGTGCAGGATAACATGCATGGCCAAATCTAAGTCTAGTAATGGTAGTTATATATTTGCGAGGGAGGATGAAATTTTTATACCAAGGTTTTTTTGGAATATTTGGTTGTATCAAACTATATTGTATTGTTGAAATACTACAGTACTTTTCCCAGTGTGCTTTACAGTTGTTCATTTGTTCAGTTCTTGAACAAGCAAAAGCATCTATAATGCAAGGCTGATGGTTGGTTAGTGTTCCATGAATGACGGAATCTTTAGCTAACTGGTCTACGTGTTCATTATATGTAAGTCCTGAATATGCTTTGATCCACATCAATTGTATTTTTTGGGTGTATTTATTAATTTCAAATAAGCATTTTTTAATTTAAAAAATGTATGGATTAGAAGTACTACATGGTAGTTGCGATTTTTGAATAGCTGTAAGTACAGATAATGAATCAGATAATACTGCTGAACTATATGATGCCAATTTAAAATAAATTAATGCTTCCTATATGGCCGCAGCCTCGGCACTAAAAATAGAGCAATTTGTGGGCAGCTTAAACATTTTTTCTATAAATTTATCTGGAATATAAAAGTCACAACATGTACCCTTTGAACTTTTAGATGCATATGTACGACTTATTAAAGGGTTCTCATGATAAATAGGTTGTATTATATGTACTTGATCCAGTAACTCAAAGAAATCTTTAAAATGTACCACTTTATTTGCAAATGTAAGTTCAGTATCTTTATTTGCAGTATTTCGAAAGGCTTCGCATAGGGGTGGAGAATTCTTGTGAGTCCAGTATTTATTTGTTAAGTCGAAATAATTTAAACTACTAATATCTTTATATAAACAAGTGGTGTAACAACAAACTTTAAAAGGAAATTTTTGACAGATATTCTCTTCTAAATTTACTGGGCGGTTCCATTGTCTCAACATAAAGTGTTTCAATAGGGGTAGATATCATAGCACCCATGCAACACCGCAAAAGTGTGTTTATAAAAACATCTATACGACCTAAAATATTGTTACTAGCGGATCCGTAAAGTACAGAGTCATAATTTATAATGGACCTGATATAAGAACGATAAAATAGAAGACATGTTTTAACATCAGCACCCCACCAAGTCTTTGTAATTTATTTGAGAAAGTTTAGTGCTTTATTACACCTATCAAGCATAAAATCAACATGCAGTTTCCAAGTCAGTTTTGTATCCAAAATCATAACTAGACTTCGGCAAATATGCAAATAAAAATGTAGAAAATATGCGCATAAATATGCACGTGTTTACCCGAAAATATGCAAATATTTTACAAAATATGCATACAAATAAATAAAAAAATCGTAAAATAGTAACAATTTTATTTAAAAAAAAAAGTGTACATAACTAAATATTTCCTACTATTCATTAAGATTTACATTTATTTTAAGTAACTACATCATTTTTAAGTATAAATAAACTTATTTAGAATTATGGTAACAATAAATGACCAAGTGGTGTTCAAAATTTTCTAACAAAAACTTGTGGCTTCTGTCTGAGTACATATATTTATATATGGAAAAACTTCGTTCAACATCAACTGATGTAACGGGAGCATTTTTCAAACTAACCAAAACATTTGGTTCTAAATTAATTGTTTCCGAAATATTTCCAGCTAGAACACTGACTACTTCAGAAAGAATATAGTAACCTTTATTTTTTAAAATAGCTTTTCCAATATTACCTCTAACGTTTCGACAACATGACGCAAATTCTTTTATTAATGCTGTACTTTCGAACAATGACAGTTTTGGTGATTCTAACTGAGTAATTGTTTTTTGAACAAAACTAAAATTTGATTTTATAAATGAAAGTTCTTGTTGAAGCAAGTTACTCTGAAAAGTTTGTTTAGAATCCAAAAGAGATTGGGAACTTTCATCTGTTAACGTATCAATTATGTTCTTTATTTTAACAAAATGATCTGCATAAAATTAGCTGCTTCTAACCATGTTCCCCATCGCGTTAAAATAGGTTGTGGTGGAAGAGGAATGTTAGGTATCATTTCTTTATAAAGTTGAATTCTTATAGGAGATTTAAGAAATACTTTTTTGACACTGGATATCATGGTATTTACAAGAGGAAACTTTTTTCGTATTTCCTCTGCAACTCTGTTTAATCCATGCGCTACACAAGTAACATGTATTAAATCTGGGAAAAATATTTTTAAATTTTGTCCTGCTTTCACCATATAAGGAGCAGCATCCGATAAAATAAGCAGTAATTTATTAGAAGGAATAGTTGTCGGAAGAAAAAAAGTTGCTAATGTTTCTTGTATAAAACGCGAAATTGTTAAAGCATTTGTTTTCTCAAGTTGCTGGCATGAAATAAGATGAGATTTTGGTAAGGTATCTTCTTTAAGAACACCAATCAATAAATGAGCAATATACTTTCCTGAGGAATCAGTGGTTTCGTCTACAGATATGTAAAAATAATTATCTGCAATTTCTTCCTTAATATTAATTAACACCGACGAGTATAGCCCGTTCACATTATTTCTTCTTAGAGACCGATCACTTGGAACATTAAGTTTGCAATATTTTTTTAGAAACGAACTAAAATTTACATTTGCTAATTTTGAAAGCGGTATGTTTGCAGACACTAATGCGCGACACAAGTCTTCATTAAAAGTTTCTTGCTCATCTAATTTTTTTAAAGTAGATTGGAAACATTTAGCCATTGAAGTTTGATGTTTTCCTCCTATTTTTCCTTTTTTTGCAATGTGTGAAGCAGTTCTCACATGTTGGTCTATCTGAAATTTCTTCTCACATGCTATCTATAAATAAAAATGAAAACCTTTATTTTAACCCAACCTTTAAAATATAAAAATATACAAGGTGTTTTTGGTTAATCAAATAACTGGTTTGAAAAAAAAACACTCGCTAAGTGTTTTAAATGCAGTATTAATCCACAAATTAGTTTTTGTTACTAACCATTAGTACATCATATAACTTATTTTAAAATTCAACAAAAGTTTTTTTTTTGTTAATTCAATTACAATAAAAATAATTGTGTTTTAGAATAGCTGACTTCATAAAAAAAAGTAAAGGTGAAAAATTTTTCTAAATACACACCATTGTATTGTACCATGGACAATTTTTTCTCACTAAAGGAAGCTATTTTTCATTTAAAAACAACCTACGAGTACTAAATTTCAAGTAAATACGTTTATTGGTTTTAAAGTTATTGTTGTTATTAACTAAAAGAATTTAATTCGTTTTAATTTTAACACCCTGTATCTCGAAAAGTAAATAAGTTTGATCCCTCATTAACTATATCGTTTTGTTCAATTTTTCGAGAAGTATCTACAGTCAAACGTTGTAAGTGTCATTTGGAAACACCCTGTATGTATGAAATATTAGATATTTAATAGAAAATATTAGATACTTACAATTTTGCCACAGACTGAACAGTAGATTTTTCCCATATCCATAGACAGCTCTTTATAAGGTTTAATCCAAGTTGAAGCACTGGTTGTTTTAGGCATTATAAAATCACAATCTTCCTTTTTGTTACGCACAACGAGTGTTTACGCTTTGAATATCAAAACAAAAATGATTTACAAATCTGAGCATCAAATTAGAAATGTTTAGGTACCTAATTCAATAAACTGGGAGATTTTGGAAAATCCCTAAATTAGGAACAAAACTATTAGCCGTTTACCTGCTGTTAAGATACAATAAATTGTAGATAGATTTGGGGATTAGATCATAAAATGCAAATGAGCGAACCCTTAGCGATTATCCAATAACTGAATGCCTCAGTGACCGAGACTTTCTAAGAATGTTGAGGGCTACTTAAATTGATCTTCTTTGAAATTGTAAATGTTTTGTACCTGTAGAGATTACGTACTTAGATCATTTCTTGATTAAAATGACTACAAAATTTTATACAAGAATTGAAATAAATTGGTATGTTTAAAAATTTTCAAATACAGTATAAAAATCTGAACTTTTATGCACTTTATGCAAACTTTTATACAAATATGCCAACATATGAAATATTTGCATAAAATATGCACAGTATGCAAAATATGCAATATGCATATTTGCCGAAGTCTAATCATAACCAAATATTTTATCGACTTACAGAGGGGAAAATAATTATCATTTAATATTATTTGTTCTCTTTGAGACAAGTTATGTCAAGTGAATATATAAATGTTAGACTTGTTTGCCAATTCTAAACCACCTACAACAATGTTTATGAACACTTTCCAATGTGTTTAAGCCATTATTGTATTTTTTAGATTCAGTATAGATACAGAAGTCATCTGATTGTATTAAATGAAATTTTTTCGATACTAATTTTATGAAAATCGGCTGTGTAAAGATTAAATAGAAGTGGACTTAAAAAGTGACCTCTGTGGAAGACCCGAACTATTAAAACGTGGTTCAATGAGTTGATTGTTTTCCATCCTAATATATATTTTCCTGTTTAAGTAGAAATTGACAATATTTTGTGCAAGCAGGGAAGGTATTTGGAATTGTTGAATCATTTTTTCTTTTAGCATATCTAAATTAACACTGTCATATGCACCTTAAATATCCAAACATAATAGTGGAACATACGTATTGGGAGAATATGCATTTTGAATGTGAGTTACTACGGTAGCGAGTGCATCCAAAGTACCACATCCTTATCTGTAACCGAACTGAGAATCTGGAAGTAGTTTTTTCTCACTTAACCACCATTCAAGTCTTACTTTTAGTATCCTTTCTAATACTTTGAGAACACAAGACATAAGTGAAATTGGTCTGTATGATTTTGCCAGATTCGGATCCTTCATTGGCTTTAAAATTGGGATGACAATAACTTCTTTAAATTCATCCGTACCTGCAGACATAAATTCGTTAAATATTTCCAATAAAAGATCTTTAGCGATTGGAGTAAGCAGATCAAGCATAGGAATACTTAATGTGGCCATAACCAGGACTTGTGCTAGGACGATTATTTAAAACATAGCTTAGTTCTGTCTGTCTAATCGGTTGAAGTAAAAAGTGGTTTTTGTCGGTTACTATTTTCTTAGGTTTATTAGGCATGGATATCACTGTTGGAGGAGCAATTATGTCAAAAAGTCTTCTATCCAAATATCTTCAAAAGATTTTTTTGTTGGTGATTTTCTGTATAACTTTCTAGCTTAAGTAAAAAGTACTGATGATGGTATTAATTTATTAAGAGAAGAAACCCAATTGACCCAGCTTTGTTTCGCAATACTTTTTAGTTGTTTTTTTGTACTTGCCATGTTTGATTGACATTTTATATAGTTCCCAAAATTACGTCCTTTTTTATAATTCATGAGTGAATATTGCCGGTTTTTAATAATAGTGTCACATTCAGAATTACACCATGGTGGCGGGTTTCGAGTTTTTGGCTTAAAAGGTTTATATTGTTGTATTGCAATGTGAGCAGCATAATTTATACTACTTGCTTGACGTGTTATTTGGAATTTCAGTATTTTGGTGACAAAACTTTTGTACTAAAGAAGTATATAAAGGCCAATTAGCTTGTTTGATGTACCATTTATGTTTTGGTAATATTTTTTCATATCCAACTGTATAACAAAATGATTTAATCCTAGCGTGTCTGAAGAGATAGACCATTCAGTCTTACTAACAAGATCAAGACTGCAGAAAGTAACATCAATCATTGAGTAATTCTGGTTAGGTTGAGTTAGTATTGTTGGTTGTCCATTATTTAAAACTGTAAATTCAAGATCATCTGCCATTCCGATTCCATCATTTGTACTTGAACCCCAAATAGTATCATGGGCATTAAAATCACCTCCTATTATAATTGGTTTTTGTAACTGGGAAAATATATTGATCCAATCATTTATTGTGCATCTTATTTTCGGGGCTCTATATAGTGACATAAAACTAATTTGACTATTTCCATATTTAATTTTTAAAGCACATAACTGTATTTTATTATTGTAATTATTATTTTCAATTTTAAGTTTAGTAAAACAAATTGATTTATTTATAAGTATAGCAACTCCACCATAACCATCCAACCTATCATTATAAACAAGATTATACCCATTAAAATCATATAATACATTTTTTTTAAACCATGTTTCACTAATAAGATCTATGTATATTTTGTTAGTTACTAAATAATGCATCATGATATTTTTATTTGAGACAGCAGAACGAGCATTCCACTGCATTATTTTTAACTTAGGTTGACAAGACATTTTTTTATTTGGTATTAATCAGAGTACCCTCCAATACCTGTTCAATATTATTGACTATTAATTGTTTATCTATAGATCGTATATCATCAAAAGTTTGTATACTTTGTAAAAACTGATATCTTCTTCTTATTCTTCAAGTGCCATCTCCGCGGCGGAGGTCGGCAATCATCATAGCTATTCGGACTTTTGAGACGGCTGCTCTGAAAAGTTCATTTGATGTACATCCGTACCACTCTCTCAGGTTGCGCAGCCATGACATTCTACGCCTCCCTATGCTTCTCTTTCCTTGGATCTTTCCCTGCATAATCAGTTGGAGCAAGGTGTATTTCTCTCCACGTGTAATATGTCCGAGATATTCTAATTTTCTTGTTTTTATTGAATTTAAAATTTCCATTTCTTTGTTCATCCTTCCCAGAACCTCTTTGTTTGTGACGTGTTCTGTCCATGATATTTTCAGAATTCTTCTGTACACCCACAGCTCAAATGATTCCAGTTTTTTCATTGATGTCGCATTCGAGGTCCAAGATTCCATTCCATAAAATAAAGTCGAAAAAACATAGCACCTCGCCAACCTAACTCTTAGTTCCAGTTTTAAATCCCTGGTACATAGAACTCTTCTCATTTTGTTGAAATTTGCTCTAGCCTTTTCTATTCTTATTTTTATCTCCTGATTGTAATCATTTGTGGAGTTATTCATTGTTCCCAGGTATGCATATTTGTCCACTTGTTCGACGTTGGTTTCGTTTATTAGAAGATTCTCGTTATTTCTTTGAGTTTTCGATATTCTCATAAATTTCGTCTTCTTGACATTCATTGTTAGACCATACTCTTTTCCATACTCTGCTATTCTGGTCACCAGTCTCTGAAGATCTTCAATGTTTTCGGCTAAGATCACAGTGTCGTCCGCATATCTAATGTTGTTAATGGGAACTCCATTTACCTTTATTCCAGCTGTTTCACCCTCAAGAGCTTTTTTTAGGACCTCTTTGGAGTTGGCATTGAAAAGAATTGGCGACAATACGCATCCCTGTCTTACTCCACATCTAATTTCAATTTTTTCTGACAGCTGTTCGTTAACACGTACTTTTGCTCGCTGTTTATAGTATAAATTTGATATGATCCTGAGGTCGTTGTAGTCAATCTTCTTTGATTTCAGGACATTCAGTAAATGTTTATGTCGTTCTTTATCGAATGCTTTATTATAGTCAATAAAACATGCGTATATATCTTGATTGACGTCCAGGCATCTTTGTATTAGTATATTAAGTGAAGGTCCAGGGCTTTTCCCGCTCTTCATTGTTTTTAATGCGTGCAATATTTCTTCTTTTGTAATATATGGACCTATTTCTTCTGACGTAAGTTCTATGTGCTCCAGATCTCCTCTTTCATCATCGAACAATTCATCGATATATTCTGCCCATCTTTGTATTTTCTCGTCTGTATGTGTTATAGCATGATATAAAGCTGATATAGAAAAGTAGAAAGACTTTCAGTTACATTTCTTTTAATTTCAATGTTTTTATAATTTGGTATAATTCGATTAACAGGTAAAGGTTTATGAAATCCAAAAACAAAAGGAAACATTGGTTTCTCAGTAGACGACTGTGTAGTTGGTGAATTGACTTTTTTATTCGTTTAAGATTTCGTAATATTTAAATCAGTGTGAGTAAAAACAGAATTTGGCTTGTTTGAAACTTGTTTAGATACCGGAATATTTTTACTAGTTGTAGGCAAACTAGCAAAAATCCCTTTCATATTCTGTTAATATTCAAAGGAATTGTTACTTACAAAATTTGAAAAGGATTTTTTACAGTAATTACGAGCTTCTACAAAAGATATGTTATGTTCAGCCATTATATTTTTTATATTTTTAATTTTTTTCTGTTTTTCATATTATGAACATTTATTAGATATCGATAAATGGTTCCTACTTTTACAATGAATACAAAATATAACATCTCTATTACAATTAGGATCTTTTTTTTTAATTTCACTACATTGAATACACCGTTCTTGTGTACTTTTACACTATTTGGATACATGTCCAAATCTAAGATATTTATAACACTGTACTTTTTCAATATACTGTTCAACAGGACAAAATACCTTATTAAAAGAAACATAATTCGGCAGAACATTGCCTTCAAATGTGATAATTATTATGTCTTTTTATCTATGAATTCAACTTTATTATCATTAACAACTTTACGTTTAGTTCTATATATATATATATATATATATATATATATATATATATATATATATATGTATATATATATATATATATATATATGTATATATATATATATATATATATATATATATATATATATATTAATACCTTTAGAAGATGAGTCTATAGTATTTATTAAATAATCTACGTCCTACTGAGTATCTACGTTCCGTACTAAACCCTTGATTTCCAACAAATGATTAGGTATGTACGCCTTAAGATTTTCCAATTTTAATGCTTAATTATTTACTAAATTATTTGCTTCCAGTAAAGACTTTAACAAAACCTTGATGCGATTTCTACCTATGCTTTTAATTTCTAAAATATTTGTAAGTTTTTTAATTTTTTGAATTTCGAATTTTTAATAAAAAATGTAGCTGAGATAATTTTAAATAAAAACATTTATTAGCACTTTTTGTGTAGAATGAACCGTTCTCTTAGAAACAACGCTTAAAGCCACCGCTGATTTTCAATGTTAGGTACGTGCGCGAAATCAATTTTAAATGAAATTTATATATCAACTCGACTGTAAAATTTTGATATCTTTTGATCGGAGTGTCGTATCGACAAAAATCAAAATGCCCTTGAAAGGTAAAAGGGGTAGGTTTCGTACGCAACTTCTGCTTTTGTCGCAAATTAAGTCAGTTTCTACAAAGATGTTAAACAAATAAACGTTTGGCAATTTTTACCATTTTTTAAGATTCATTTGAGATCAATAACATAGATCACTTCCATTAAATGGTCACTATGAAATTTTTATTATGAGGCCAGTCCTTAAAACATATAGCCTTAAATTTCGGTATATTTCAAATGCCTCATATTTGTTACAAAAACTAAAAACTGAAATTTTGAGCTATATGCTTTGAAGAAGACTCTACTAATGAAAATTTAGTGATCGATGAATGAGTTTAATAAATTTTATCGATCTTAATAGAATCGTAAAGAATGGTAAAAATCGCTAAACGTTTAATTGTTTAACACATTAGTAGAATCTGACGTTATTTGCGACAATATACAAAAACTTTATAAGAAAGCTGCACTTTTTAACTTTAAAACGCATTTTGATTTTTATCAATAAGGCAATCTTATCAAAAGATATTGAATTTTTACGGCCTAGTTGATACAAATTTTATTTAAAATTGATTACCTGACACTAAAAATCAACGATCGCTTCAAGCGTTGTTTCTGAGAGAACAATTTATTCTACACAAAAAGTGCTAATTAACATTTTTGTTTAAAATTATCTCAGACACATTTTTTTATTTAAAATATTTTTTCTATGTCATACAGATTCTTGGTAAATAAATTTTTTCCGTACTCCCCTACGAGCGGGTGTTTTAGGAGGAAGCTTTGGGTTGAAATTGGTAAACTTTTTTGGTTTTCTTAGCAAAATTCAGCTTGTTCGTATTATTTTTAGATGTCAAATCTCTAATGACAGGACTAAGATTTTATAATTTTTTTTGTTTTTTTTTAATTTAGGAAATCTGTTAAATCGATTTTAATGAAATTTAATTTAATAAAATAATATAATGAGGGAGAGAATGAAAGGGATGAAAATTTTTATATGGAGTGGATCGAATACGTAAGTATTGATGGAGAACAACAAAATTTGGTGTTAGAAAAAGAGATAAAAATACACCTCTCACAATTGCTTAGAATGTATGCTTAAAAAGATGGGACTATATTGGAATATTAGTTAAGAAAAATCAGAGCAAATTTTCGTTTTTGAACTGCTCCAACCCGAACTTGTTCACGACACTACATTTGGTTAAAAATATTAGTTATCAACGGTTTTTCGGGAACCTTCTGAAATATAATAGATATATGGCGTTGATTTGGCCTAGCTGACACTTACTAGTAATTATGTATTATCTTCAAAAGCTTCGAGAATAAGCGGATCTGAGGGAGTTACGGTTTTCAGAAATTTACTGCAACAAAATAGACAACAAAAGCACTATTTCGAGACCGATAATGGTGTCATCGAATGCCATAGTCTGTGGACTAGTGCGCATTTCGATGCGCATCGCCCCGCCTCGAATTTTCCCATTGGCTCTTGACCTGGAAATCCCTATTTATCGCTCGGACACTGCATATAAATATTGGCGATTTTCAGGTCAGCCAGGGCAGTCCCTCACGGGCTCTCCCAGAGCTTAGTGCTCTCGGGGCTCTGCTTCCTGCATTTATTTTCCATACTCTGAGGCTGAGAATTGTTTCAACTTAACTTGGTGTTTTATTTCGACGAAGAAATTGTCATGTAAGAAATATCTTGCCTTTTTCAAGGCAAGACACTGAAGATAAATATTTTCCAAGTCCATAACCCGAAAATGGACTTAAGTAGAGGAGCTCTCGACAGTATCTTCGAAGCCCTCTACAGAGCACCCGGGGATATCAGAAGGTGGTTAGACCCTTAATTGTCCCCCCGAGGTGACATAGGTACAAGGGAATATTTATGTAATATTATTTCTACATCAGTCAAATATTACAACGTCATTAATTTATTTTTTAGTACCTATTGCATTAATAAAATTTTTTTTTCGACTATCTGTTTAGTAATACTTTTTATAAAATTATTTTATGTATGCACATTGAAGGTTAAAAATACAATTAACCATTATCTCACTCAATTTCCTTTCTTTTATAAATCATTAACATAGTTGTGATTATTAATTTAAATACTCAATGGCATGTTAAACGTAGTCTGTAAATCCCTACATAATTTATGACGATGATAAAAAGAGTTTAATAGTTCTTTTAAACCAAGTAACGGTAAGCTAATTTAAGACCAATAAAAACAATGGTACGGTTTTGATATAAATAAGCTGATAAACAAAGAATGTTTGTTTATCCGATGAAATCATATTGATTAATTAGGCCAATGTCAGTAATTGTTTATAACACAGTTTGTTAACTATTTATGTTTCATTTGTTGGTCACCTGCTTCCTTTCATATCACTGAATGACTCAAATAAATACAATAACAAGTTACATGTTGCAGTTTATTTTTTATTATTTCTATACAGACCAGAGAAATTAGCAAATAAAAAGCCTTTTTCATGACACTCTTTGATACAGGTATCCAACAACAGCTGTTGATAAAATTGGTGATAATAATATGTAATAAACAAAATATGCAAAATATAAATAAGTATTTTTTTACTTATAAACAATATAATATCGCTATTTGGTTTTAAATACTAAAGGTGGAGACCGGCAAATTATATGGAATGACACAATTTTACTGAAAGGGCATACAAAATCCTTTAAAATAAAAGTTTATAAAATTATTTTTGTTATATTGTTGCTTAATTATTGTAAAAATAGTTACAAAAGTCGATTTTTAAAAAATTCTTAATAACTCTGATAAGGGTGCACAAAAAACTTTAATTTTGCGTGGGAATAGGGACAATATTACGTGTATTCAGCTATAAAAGTTCCACTCAACAGTTATTGCAAAATTGAAATTGTTTATCCCAGAAAGCTTTTATCTACAACGTTATTATGAGTAAACCATTAGGTCTGTATAAATTCTAAAAGCATCAAATTGAAGAGAAAGCCTTATTTTATCAAACTAAAGCATTTAATGAGTAAATAATTTATGTTAAATATTGTAAAATAGGTTTAAAAAAGAACTGATATTTTGAGCATATAAACATTTAAAATAACTAAGATGCATCAACATATTAGGAAGCTAATTTTTTATTAAAAATTTCGACATTTTACACGAATTTTAAAACAAAATTCAATGTCCTACAATCCTTAGAACTTAAGTCAGCACTATCTTTTTTATTTCTCGATTTTACTATTTCAAAAACTGAATTTATAAATTCAAAATAAGAGTAGCAATATCTCTGGTTCTAATAAACGAAAATTGATGTTTTTTTACTTAAGGTACCTCCTAGCATAGATTATAAAAATTCTATTAGAATTTGTGAATTGTTTAAACAATTTAAAATAAATATTTATTTTGCAAAATTTCACTGTTTACTTATTATTAGCAGTCAAAAAGGTTATAAAAATATAGATGACTTAAATATTTAGGTATTATAGTTATAAATAATATCCATTAAAAATAAATTTTACAAAAAATAAAGTTTTTATTTGAAAAGGATTCATAAACTAATTAACTGTCTTTCCTTCTATTTCGATACACTCTTTATGAGTACGAGAAACCAATTCGCCAAGGATTTTTGCTTATAATTGAAGAGATATGTTGTGGAATACAATTTTAGATTCCCCGTTACTCTATTAAAGTTGTCGATTTCTAGTTTCGTGATTTATTATCAGATGTCCCTACTACGTCCATACCGAAGCATTTAATTGCTTCCTTTTCGAAAGAAAAAACCGTTTTCACGTTCAATGCTTCTTTAAATGGTCGATTGGAAGATTCACTTTAGGATGAGATACGTATAAGCGAATATGCAGAGGCACTATACATGAAATTAAATCATAACTGTCTTTCCTTTTATTTCGATATACTTTTTATGAGTACGAGAAACCAATTCGCCAAGAATTTGTACTTGGTTGGGGAGATATGTTGTGGAATGCAATTTTAGATTCCCCGTTTTTCTATTTACATCTTTATCAACGTTTATTTTGCCTTGCAATTCTTAGAAGGCACAGATTAAAGCAAAAACCTGGATTTTGGTTTCGTCAATTAGAAATCTTCGGATTTCCAGTTTCGTGATTTATTCTTAGATGTATTGCGTTCATAATGAAGCCATTTTAGCGTTGCTTCCTTTTCGACAGGAAGATCGCTTCGCGTTCAGAGCTGCTGTAATTAGTTGCTCCGAAGGTTCCCTTTAGAATGAAATACCTATAAGCGAATAAACAAAGGCACTATACATGAAATCAAATCTTTACTGTCTTTCCTTTTATTTTGATATACTCTTTATTAGTACTAGAAACCAATTCGCCAAGGATTTTTGCTAAGTTGAGTAGATATGTTGTGAAATGCAATTTTAGATTCTCCGTTACACTATTTACGTCGTCTCTATTTATCAACGTCTGTTTTGCCTTACAGTTCTTAGAAGGCACAGATTAAAGTAGAAATCTGGATTTTGGTTTCGTCAATTGGTAATCATCGGATTTCTAGTTTCGTGATTTATTCTCAGATATCGCTATTGGGTCCATACCGAAGCCATTTTAGCGTTACTTCCTTTTCGACAGGAAGATCGCTTTCGCGTTCAGAGCTTCTGTAAATAGTTGCTCCAAAGATTCCTTTTAGGATGAAATAGGTATAAGCGAATATACAGAGGCACTATACGTGAAATCAAGGATTCGCCAAGGATTTTTGCTTAGTTGGGGAGATATGATGTGGAATGCAATTTTAGATTCCCCCTTTTTCTATTTACATCTTTATTAACGTATGTTTTGTCTTGCAATTTTCAGAAGGCACAGATTAGAGCAAACATCTGGATTTTGGTTTGATCAATTAGAAATCTTCGGATTTTTAGTTTCGTGATTTATTATTAGATGTCGCTATTACGTCCATACCGAAGCCAATTTATTGCTTCCTTTTTGACAGGAAAGATGGTTTTTACGTTCAGAGCTTCTGTAAATAGTAGCTTTAAAGATTCCTTTTAGGATGAAATACGTATAAGCAAATATACAGAGAGATCAACGTCTGTTTTGCCTTGAAATTCTTGTTAGGCACAGATTAAAGCAAAAATCTGGATTTTGGTTTCGTGTTGGAAATCTTCGAATTTCTAGTTTCGTAATTTATTATCAGATGTCGCTATTGCGTCCATACCGAAGCCATTTTAGCGTTGCTTCCTTTTCGACAGGAAATATTGTTATCACATTCAGAGCTTCTGTAAATAGTCGCTCCAAAGATTCCTTTTGTGATATATATATATATATATATATATATATATATATATATATATATATATATATATATATATATATATATTTATATATATATATATATATATATATATATATATATATATGTATATATTTATATATATAATTTGTGACATTGATGATTTAAGTACCATGTTATTGATTAAAATTCCTGATACGAACACAAAAATATGTAGATCTTTCGTTATTTCCGAAAATTTCTATAAAATCTGCAAACAATATATAGAAATTCTACTACAGATTAGCGATCCGCAAATAAATCAATTTTTTCTTAATTATCAAAGAGGTAAATGTACGAAATAGGTGGTAGGATTAAACAAAATAGGCGATGTTCCTAAACAAATAGCCGAATATTTAAAGTTACCAGATCCCAAAATGTACACAGGTCACTGTTTCAGACGAACTTCTGCCACTATTTTGGTAGATGCCGGTGGTGATTTAATAGCTCTTAAACGACATGGCGGATGGAAATCTTCAACAACGGCCGAAGGATATGTCGATGAGTCAATAAATAATAAGACATCAACAGCCAATAGAATTATAAATTCAGTTGAAAGTAATTTACAGACCTTTACATACACTGAAAATACCAATGTTCAAAAAGAACACACGGTACAGTTTATCTGTACTCACCATTCTCCACGTATTATTGAATACCCGCCAAACTCGGATAAGGGCATAGTTATAAATAATTGCCAAAATTTTACAATTAATTATTATAAATAAATGTTTAATTTAAATTGTTCCCGAATTTTGTTAAATAAATAAGAGTTACTTGTTATACTTTTTATTTTTATAAATGAAAATAATCATAGAAAAAGTATGGTACACAACTTGAGTTGTAAGCTTATTACATGCTTGTATAATTACTGCGTTCACCGCTACGCGGCTCGCGCGAAACTTTTTTACTCGCATGTAATAAGCTTCTTATAACTCTCGTTATGTAATATACCTACTATTCATTTTTTCATTAAGAAATATGTTTAGTATTATGGTTATTATTTTATTAGTAAATACTTACCACTACAATTTAAAAACAATAGAATTGAACAATAGAATGAAAAATACATTATCAGTTAAAATCGACTGTTTGCTTGTCCTCGACAGCAATTCATATATTGGGCGAATTTTCAGTTTACTCTCAATTTTCTTAGTACAGCGAAACGTTTAAGTCAAAGCTTTCATGAATAATCCAAAATTGTCGCAAATTCGTGAAATGTACTATGGCAGAGCTTGAGCCATTTCTGAAGAGTAAACAATAAATTATTGCTGTAAATTTTAAAAAGAAAAATGATCCTTTGATCAGTTAGAGACAGAAATTTATCTATATTTTTCTCATTAAATTTTTTTATTGCATAATGGATAGTTCCTGTTAATTGACAACATAGAAAGGTTATCAGCATAAGTTACCGAGTCTACTGTTTCTTAAAATGTTTTCTGGATCCTTAACATCTGAAAAACGTTTGACTCTAGTATCATAAATGGATTTTTTGTCAGCACCTTTAAACAATTTTATAGCTTTCATAAATATTTTAAACTGATAGAATAATACATTCTGAGCAGCAATTATATTTTTTTAAATCCTAACTCGAAAATATCACTAATTCTCCATTTAAGTCTGGCTCCACATAACACACCATAAAGGAATATCAATATGGGGCAATGATCCAAGGAATACTGTTAACCAAAACTAGAATTCTTAAGTTTCTCCTTTTTCTTAAATTTGAAACCTCATTAAAAGTAACACCTCTATCACATATTATCAGTTATTCGGGGCATTTTCTTGTTTATGGATTCTTCTAAAATATCATATTGATAAGTAGACTTGGCTACACCGGATGTTGGCGGCATGTCATGTTTGAGAGGAAAGTAGATTAATACTTCTATAATAGTTTTCTGTATGTAATATATGTAACAGTTATACTTCTGTGTACTAGAGGGATGAAGTACTTACATGTACATACATGCCATAGGGGACGTGACCCACAGACAGAATAGACCATAACGTATCTCCGGGGGCAGACCGCCCCAGTCAAGGTGTTAAAATTGTAGGCACTAAATTCTGAGAAACGATACTTGAATTTTAACGACAACACTGTTGTCAGGTTGTGATTATAGATAATTTATCCAGTTCTATATTATTAATTATTATAACATACAGTCAAATAGTCATAGGATAACGAACTTGTTAGTATTTTCATAAAACATGACACCGCTGACCGAGGAAAGGAGAGTAGATAATCGAAGTCGCAAGTTATAGAGAGATTATCACTTAGTGTGGATGTTTACTGCACACATAGTAGCGTATCGTTTACGTTGTTAAGTGTATTTTGAAAATTTATATATACTAAAAAAACATGTTTACCAAATTTTTGTTTTTGTGTGTATTTGAAACATACTTACGTGAAGCTTATTTCGCTTTTAAAAATTAGTAATGTATATAGGTCTTAGAGAAGATATAAGTATTTTAATTTGGCATACATGTAAACAAAATTAACTTACCTATTATATAAGGCAATATTAATAAAGTAGTTCCACATCCATAAAAGGTCAAAATATTAATTATCGTATGAAGAAAACTCATTGGATGAACAAAAACTATTGCAATCACGATTAGTTTCATTGATAATTAAAGATCCAATGGAAACATCCCCTTTAGTGTCTAGATCCCACATTATGTTTTCTTCTTGCATAGTATGTGTAATGCCATTTTTGCATGAGTCAGGCCCGACGTTTTCTATAGCAATAGCTAGCAGACCTTTCACATCATTCATTTTAAAAGTTAAGTTTTCCTTTGCTACTGGATTTTTTTATTAAAGTTTGATAGGATTCAGCTCACAACGATAAGGAGGGAGGTGCAGAACAATTATGTTCCTGTCACACGCCATTTTCTCGACAATATATTCCTTGTATTCATGTACATGTCTCCTTGCAATATTTAATAAGTCTACATTACATATATTGTCCTCGAATGATATATTTCGTTGAGAGAGCCAGTTCATCATGTCAGCTTTTCGCTAGACCGTTGTTGGTGACGGCTTGAGGCTTGAGTGATCATCTATGGTAAGATGCATTGTCCATAATGACTACAGAATTTAATTTAAAGTACAATGAAACCTGGGAAAACCCACGTTTAAATTTTTGGGTATCTATTTCTTCACGATAGTCATTGGTTCCTATGGATTCAAAGAGTAACAAGCCGTTGTCCAGAAAATCCGAATCACTACCTATGTTTATTTAAATGAGTTTCCTTTTTCCACTAATGTTTTTAGAGCTGATGATAACCCTTCAATTAAGGCTTGCGGACGGTTCCTAATTTCAAAATCTTGCCACACCTTTGAGACCGTATAGCTTTAATTTAGGAAAGCTTCGTGAAAATAGTAGATTTACTTCAGGTAATGTCTCCGCCACAAAATAATATCTTTTCTTTATATAAAAATACTGTTTCTACTTATTTTCAGATAAGTAATAATATACGTCGTGTTATATTGGTAATCAAATTGTAGTCTATTTTGACCGAGACTTTTTTGAAGATTGGAATTTTCTCCAAATAGCATAGTTAATACCCTCTTCAAGCTGAATACGTTTTTTTGGTATGGTTTCAATTTTTCAACAGATGTATCCGTTAACTTCACGTTGTTTGAATTATTTTAGAATTCTGTGAACACTTATCGTAAATGCTTTAGTCAAATCACTCTATATAGTTACAACATCATTGGTCAACATATTTTCATTCCTTTCTTGGAGTCCACAATATTCCTTTCTAAATTTTCACCCTCTGAAAAATTTTGCTGACGATGTTTTCTTTAACTATTTTAATATTTAGCCTTCCATATTTGTCAGAACTTTATAGAAACGTATTTACCAAGAAGCGTAACAGTAGCGTAAAATTTACTTTTTATTTAGCCTATGGCATATTAAAAACACATAATTAAAGCAATATTTTTATAAAAAACGTTAAATGGAGTAATTGAAACGAACATCTAATATATCAATATAATCTAGAACATTATCGGTCTCATTCAGGAATTCCATCTTCTTAGTTTTTCTTGCTATTCTGGCAATATATTACCCTTCTAATCTCTTTACTTCTTTTGTTTGAATTCCTTTTTGCTTTTGCTCAGTTTTTGGTAAAATTTTCTTGCCTCTATTGGTTTACTTAGATCTTGTAGTTCTTGAAGTTCTTTGTTTATAGTTTCTCTCTTTTTTCTGCGGTGGTTTTTCTTTTCTTCCTTGCATACTTATGTATATTTCTCTTTTGGTTGTTGCATTCTGTACTCCTGTTGCACCAATAATAAGCTTTGTTTTTTTTTATTATAATCTGATATTCTTTGTCAAAACAGTCATTCGGTCTTGTTCTTCTTTGTTTACCTTTCATGCCTAGTAATTCTTCAGCTGCTTCTTTCATGATTGTTTCTACACCCTTCCCACTCTTTTTTCATGTCTAAGTCTGTTTTATAGTTTGATATTTATATTTTGTTTATATTCTTTATTTTTCTTTATATTTTTAAGGCCTTTTACATTAAATTGTTTATGTTTAGAACTTATTGTCTTTTTTAAACTTTTAAAATTCTGCATTCCGCATTTGCTTCTCTTCTGGTGCGAACGTTTATTATATTGGATTGGTGTCTTGAGTCTACAATAGAATGATCTATCATATTTACTGTTTAGTCCGTCTGGTGATTTCCAGGTGTCTTTGTGTATATCTTTTCAAGCGAAGTTAAAATTATTCCATCGATTCCAAAAAAAAAAAAGATTAATATGAAAAGGAAGCCGCTTTTGAAATCAGAGCATTAAAAATATTTAAAATTCGTTATTTCTCAAGGACCATTTTTTTTTATTTTGTTGAGCTGTGGTATCATTCCTGTTTCATACCATGCAAGCTAAACGTTTACTTTATATTCCAGTTCTTCCTTTGACGGAATTTTTAGTTTTTTTATAACGCTTATATAATTAGAGTATTTGTTTCGTTGTGTAATTGAGGGAATCTGCTGATTCAGTTTTTGATTAATCTATTGTGTCTTCATTTGCTGTGTAAACACATTTCGACATAATGTCAGGACATTGATTAATTCCGTTATTAAATAGACTTCTCGGTTATTTGACACTTAAGAGACATTTTTCTCAGACATAAACTTCAAATCTTGATAATTACGTTTCGTTCTGTTTACTGCCCTAAACGAAATACGTAGAATTAATTGCGGGGAGTATTGTATTTGTAACAATATGATTCATGTCATGCATGGCTCGATGTATACCTTCTTTCAAATAAACCAGTGTTGGCATATTTTTAAAAGACATTATGTACATACAAACCAAACAAGCATCTGCGGTTACTCGCTCTCTTTCTATTGACAAACTAAATAATCGAATATTGTTCTGAAATAAAAAGAATATACTAATTTAAGTATTTTATATCTTTAGGTACATAGTCAACTTCCGCACATCCGCTCAGTCTACACATTATTATTGTGAATGAAAACTTATTTTACAAACTAGATCTATCGTATTATTTTTAATATTATAAGCAGAAATATAATATTCTATTGTTACAATGTAAAGTGACCAGCAAGAAAACATATTTTCTTACGCGTCGCCAATGATCTAATTCAAAATTTCCGAGAATGCATGACAGATACGTGATTTCGGCTACTTTTGACCACTTACGACGAGTGCTTTGTGATTTATAGTTTCATTAATTTTATCTGCCAGACTATATGGACCGTTTCTTTGTTTGTCTTTTACACATCTTCAGTTTGCTTAATATCATAGCTTTATTTCATTTGCGGTCGACTTCTAGATATTTTTGTAGTAGGAGATCTTAATCATCTAATCTGTTTGTTTCATTTTCATATCTTTCGTCATATCCAGTTTATCTCTATTTTATTTTTCAAGCATATTTAACGGTTTTTGTTGTTTTGATTTTGTATGTATTCATTTTTTTCTCATACTATCTTTCTCATTCTTTCAAAGTTGTTTTTATTATATATCCATGTCTGGTCCCCATACACTACATTATTACTATAACTTTGATCTTAATTTCAAAGATATTTTTGTTTTGATTTTATTAATGTACGATGATTTTATAAATACCGGCCATTCAATTTTAATATTTATGTTTATTTCTCTGATTTGGTTACTTTTATTTGATCTGGAAGGTTATCCTCAGAGAACATATTCTTCTACAGGTTGCTATGCTTGGCAACATGGCGGAATACAGCACACATGTTGAAAATGCTGCATTAAATAAAATGTGTCTGAAGTGTTCAAAAAAGTTGTAAGTGCTTTAACTTGTATAAAATGCAATAGTTTTTAACATCCTGGTTGTGCAAAATCTTTAAATCATGTGAAATACATAAATAAAAGTGACATTGTTTGCTGTGAACTAGAGGATATGTCTAACCTTATGACAATAAGGTGGATATAAAAATATTTAATTATATTATTAAACAAAAAGACCTTATTATTAATGATCTGCATCAACAAATAAAGGTATTAACAGACCAAATCAACTTTTTATATCCCAATAAAAAAAGAAATCCGATGTTTATCAATGAAGATAAAAAACCTGAGGATAAACAAGTATTTGCCCAAAGCAACAAATTACAAAATATTCATACAGAAAACCATAACAGCGTTGCCAAAGGTTCTCAAAAATCTCAAATTACTATAAAACAAACTTCCAGTGCTATTTTAGAAGCTGAAACGGCTTCAAAATGTAATAAGTATATTAGTTTAAACCAAGATATAATACCTGAGTCGAAAGAAAGTTATTGGCAAATTGTTTCTCGGAAAAAGCCCAGAGAAAAGTCACGATTGGAAATAATGAAGATATAAAAATAAATGGTGTACAATTTAAAGGTGTTCCTAAATATACGGACTTGCATGTTTATAGGCTAGACCGATCAATTTTTAATGAAAATTTATGGAAACTAATACAGAACCATTTTCCCGAGGCTATGAGTAGCCCTCTGAAGTCAAAGTTTCCAGACCAGTATTCATCGTTTAAAGTGAGTATTTATAACCAACATTTTGAGAAAGCTATGGACCTTAGCATATGGCCCCAAGGTGCATATGTGCGGCGTTTTTTAGTGAAGAAGATGCCTTTACTTCAAATAGTATAAATCAATCTCAAAAGTTGACGGTTTGTCACTTAAATTTTAGAAGTTTGAAGTACAAAATTCAATATTTGGAGGAATTGACGGTGTCCCTAAATTACCCAGAAGTATTTTGTGTTAGTGAAGTGTGGTGTGATAAACATGAAATTTTAAATTTGTTCTTCGACTCTTATGTATTAAGCGATTTCTTCCATCGTTCAGACTCAGGTGGGGGAGGGGTCGCAATATTTGTAAATGTAAGTTGTGCTTTTACTATTAAAAACTGTTCGCTTGCTAAGATTGATAAAATATTTGAGTATGCCTTGATTGATTTGGAATATCAAAATAACATTATAATTGTTGTCTGTTTTTACAGATCATCAAAAGATACACAAACTTTCATAAATAAAATGGAGGAAATATTGAACAAAAATAATATTATTTTCATCTGTGGTGACTTCAATAATAATTTTGATCCAAAGGTGCACAATATAGATGCATTAAGATTAAAAAATGTTTTTACCTCTTATGGTTTAAATCAATGTATTTTTTAATATACTAGAATACACAATGACTCGTAAACTGTGATTGATAATATTTTCTGCAATGTAAATGTTAAGTTTTTATCTTGTTGTGTTGTATATACCGATGTGAGTGATCATTTTTTACAGAAAGTTGAATACAACTTGAATGCTTCTTTTTCGGGAGATAATATTGTTTATACGCGTGATTTTAATAGCACTCTTAATATTAATTATTTTAATCAATTGCTCTTTAGGGAATCTTGGTGCTTTCTAGACTCACATTTATCTTCGGATAACAAGTTTTGCATATTTAATGAAAAAATTATGGAACTCTTCGATAAAGCATTTCCTTTGCAAACGGTGGATACTAGACGATTTTCTAAACAGTCTAAAAATAAGGGCTGGTTGACTTCTAATTTAATAAATGAGGGAAATTTTATTAGAGACATTTTCACATCTATAAAATATTCAGAGTCATGAGCTCAGAATACGGTATAACATTCTAAAAAAAAACTTATGAATACAAAGTTAAATTAGCCAAGCAAACTTATTTTAATAATAAAATGATAAATGCGCAGAATAGTATGGCTGAGGCTTGGCGCATCATAAATCGAAACACTGTCGGAGGTAAAAATCGAAACTCTTCTAAATACCCAAGTAAATTTAAAAATAATTTGGGAATTTCTGTGGATGAGCCTCATGATATAGTAGAATTTTTCAGTCAACATTTTTCGAATTCCGTAAAAAATTTAATTAGTCAAACTTCACCTGACTATAATCCTAAGAATCTTTCTTCGTCTATACACTCCCTTTTCCTTTATCCTGTTAGTGATGAAGAAATAAAAAGTATAAATAAAGATATCTCAAAAAAATCCTCGGCTGGACTGGATGAGATCCCGTATTCTATGTTAACACATGTATCTCATAACATATATAAACAATTCACATTTCTAGTAAATCTTTCATTTCAGGAAGGGATTTTTCCTCAAATTCTAAATACTGCTTTAGTTGTGCCAATACATAAAAAAGGCGACAAATCAAAATTTGGTAACTATCGAGGCCTATCACTTTTATCTGTGTTTTCAAAAATATATGAGAAGGCATTTCATATACGTCTCCTCTCGTATATTAACAAGAACAACATTATAGAAAAGTCTCAATTTGGTTTCCGTGAAGGTATAAGTGTGCAAGATGCACTACTATAAACGCTTTGCAATCATATTTTATCGAACTTTGATAAGGGTTATAAAGTTATCTGTTTGTTTTTTGACTTAGCACGAGCTTTTGAAACTGTAAATCATCCAATACTGCTGGAAAAACTTTATCATAGTGGTGTTAGAGGAACTGCGTTAAAGTGGATCCACACCTTTTTATCGAAAAGGTTTCAAAAAATGAAGGTCAATGTAAATGGGAATATAATATTTTCTTCAGAAGAAAGTGTCCTCTCCGGAGTTCCACAGAGAAGTATTATTGGCCTTTTTTTATTTTTGATTTTCGTCAATGATTTAAATCAACTGATAAACGATAGCTCAATATGTTTGGTTCGGAATCCATTAGATAAATTTTCTGATGCAAGTGTTCGAGTAGAAAACGTGGAACAGCAATCAGGCTGTTATGTCACTCAATTTGCTGACGATACCACAGTTGCACAGTTCCAATAATTTTTTTCATGTAGTACAAAAAGCAAACTGTCTTGTAAAAAGTATGACTCATTACTGTTTAAATAATGCCCTCATCTTAAATGGATCAAAGACCAATATGGTAACCTTTTTACCTTCTACTACGCAGATGAGTCCATTAGTAAAACTTGACAATGGGTCAGTGGTAAATAGCCACTCCACTAAGTTGTTAGGTGTTTACCTGGATTCTAATTTGTCTTGGAGCTCTCACGTTAATTATGTAGTGGGAAGATTCTCTGTGCACTGTTATATTCTATGGCAACTTAGGAATTTTATCTCCCTAGATATCTTAAAACTTTACTATTTTGCTCACGTACAGTCAATTTTGCAATATTGCTTAGGTTGTTGGGGAAATTGCTCGCGAAATATCGCTGTTTATGTCTAACCATTTTTATTATCCTATATTATAGTCTACGTACTTGAAATATAATCTAACGCCAGAATAGATAGTTTGATTGAGATTGTAATTCTTTTTTTGCCCTTTGCTTATTGTAAAAATTTAATTAGAAGCAAATAGCAGAAAAACAATAACCACGGTTCACTTTTTCTACAATACATAAATTATACGGTATTAAAAAGGATGTTCCAAAAAACATTAAAACAATTAGTTTATAAGCAAAGTAGAAACAAAATATGAGTACAATATCCATGTGTTTTGTAATTAAAAAATCTAATATTATTTTTTTAATTAGACAATAATATGTCTCTCTTAAAAAGGATGTTTGTTATTTACTAATTACTGTCACTATTATAACCATTATGTTTATTTGTATTATAGCAGAAAAGTTACGTTGATTTTCTTGACCTTCTAGGTTTTTTGATTTGTTGATAAAATTTAGTAAAAGCTGTAACAGTCGTTACTTATACTGTATTGATATAAAAATAATTTCAGAGATGTAGTATGGGTTGCCTAACTTTAAGTGTTCATTTGCCCATTAAGTGTGTATTTTTAATAATTTAAGTTGTCACTCTGTTCTAATTTGGTACCCTTGTGAACTAAAGAGATGACAGGAGACTAGGGGAAGTGGAAAAATGGCTCTTCTTGGTTGATTAACTGTGAATTAAAATTCACTTTTGATCGAGAGTTTGGAGTGGTACAAGTGGCAGTTAGCGAAAGAAAATCCAATTAATGCATAGAATTTCCTTCACTTCAAGAAGTTAAATATTCTAAGCATACCATAACGATTTAATTGACGGTGTTTTCGCAAACTCGGGAGGTGAAGTGAGATTTCTAGCACGGAATTGATTAGCTATCTGGTAAATAATAATTTTTTATATTATAAACATTAGAGTATTTTATCTATATCCTATTATTCAGATTCATTATTTCATATTTTAATATAGTATTTTGTCCAAGGCCATTATATTTTTACTCTATGTGAAGCAAGGTCACGCTACATCCGATTGGATGGTTTTTTTATCTACCATAATTATCTTTTTGCTCCGGTTTCTTATGCTGAAAGAAACTTTCCTCACTTCTTCTTTGATTTCTTTTTATGAATGTTGAGATTAGAAGTAACGGGGAATTGTTTTCAGCCACCTACCATGGAATTATAAATTTCCCTCAGAACATCCGAGGGAGAGTACCACTTCAACTCTATTAGAATCAGGGTCATTGGGACAAGCCACAGGGAGTATTATCTACTCCACCCTCATTTTTTCTCCAGCCTGCACCTAGAGGTAGGGCAGGACAGTCATCATCGGAACTGAGCCAATTAGCACCAGCTCCGTGCTAATTTCGGACCTCAAGGAGGACTTCGCTGGGACACCGAAACCATTCGGGAGTATCCTTCCAGACAGCTGTAGGAGGACAGTTGGTTTTTGATTCAGAACTATATATATATATCTTGTTTCACTAGTTCTAGTTTTTTTTTATAACATAAATATATATATTAATTAATATAACTCCCCTTGGTGTAAGGTATCGGTAAGTTTGAGCTCAAATTCTACCCAGAGATTATCTTCCATTGTTTTTTGTATTAACCATTTATTTCTTTATTAACTTTAATTATTTCATTATTAACTGTAATTATTTCATTATTTGTCTACTTAACTAATTTTTTATATTTCATCTTGCGTTATTAATTCCGGTTATTATCCCTTCAGGATAATATACCGTTTCAATTGTTTAACTTGGCTTGTTCCCATTTATATATATTATTTTGTTTGTATGTGTATTTAGAGTTGTTTAACAATATTGTTGGTCATATTGTAGGTAAGTTTGATATATTTACTTGGCTATACGTTCTTCCAACGTTAGCATTATTTTTTTTAAGGTTGTTTTTAACCTAGATGTAGGTTGTACACTCTATATCAGAGTTATTCTGTCTAGTTTTCAACTTTTTATTATAGTTGTTTTCAACATTCTTTTTTTTTAAATATTATATTGTGAAATTTTCATATACTTTTGGTAACTTAGAGATTGTCAGAATCTAAGAAGTTATATTTAATAAACTTGAATTTGTTTTGCATATAATTTTTTTTATTAATATTTCCTTACCTTTTTACATTTACAGCATTTTTGTTTATTAGATCAACTTTAATTAATTTTAGCAGTATACGATACCTGGAAGAGTGACCGTTACTCTTTTTAGAGTAGTATCCCTCTTCTGGCGCCCTCAATTTGTTTTCTTGGTTAATTTTCATTATATCTATTTATTTTTCATATCTTCTTTTCTATCCATCATACATATTTTCCTGATTTACTGTCTTTAAAAGGCATGCAAATTGGCCGTATCCATCCTTGAGTTTCTAGTGGTCATTCTCTTGCCTACATTGCTAGCCTAGCCACATTCCGTTCTATATTTTTTTTTCATACTTCTTTACGTAATTGTTATCTATTTTATCCCATATATATAGACCACTCTTCTTATACCTCTCTCCTCCTACACACCCCAGTATTTTGTTACAAAGCAACAGCTTATTTCAAATTGAGTGGCGAGCCCTTCCACGAAATAGTTAATCGGGCTGACAATAGAATATCTATGACCAGACCCATGCAGTTGCGTTGCAATATTAAACAAATTAAATTATTTGAAATCGCACTAATTACAAAATTATTACTCACTTGAATAATAAATGGAGTTTGATTGTATACAGATTGTTTTGTATATACCAAACTTTTTGATACTCCATATAGTTTGGTGAAAATTAATTTCTAGTTTAGTATCAGTAACCTTAAAACCGTAATTATAAAGTCATTATTAATGACTCCTTATAAACGACTGGTTAAGGACATACAAAGAACTGATAAGAATTATTTCCGAGAATTTCTAGTCACTGGATTTCAAACGAGTTCGTAATTTAGTCTCAATTAGTTGTCGAGTCTCAACAAGAAAGGTGCTACCACGCGTATTAGAACTATTTTGTAGAATGGAGATGGTTAAGTGTAGTACGAGTGAACAGATCAGATTGACACCAGAATCCAAAGAATACAATGTATTTAAATATCTGCAAATACTGTTTTTTAAAGATAATCGAACCAATATTAAACAACTTATGAGGGAAGCTACTGGAGTATCTTTACGTACAGTAAAAAGGATCATTAAAGGATCATCAAAAGGATATATAAAAATAAAATATATATGAGACCATGATTAAAACTACTCTTCTTTATGGCGCTGAAACATGGAGAATTAGTGAAAAGAACAAAAAACGAATAGAAGCAGTAGAGATGAATGCAATGAGAAGATCTTTAGGTATTTCCAGACGAGACCGAATCAGAAATGATGTAATAAAACAGAATAGAAGGAAATATAACTCAAGATATAGAGAAGAAACAATTAAGGTGGTATGGGCATGTTCAACGGCTGCCAGCATCAAGACTCCCCAAAAAAATAATAGAATGGCAACCGATAGGTCGACGGAAAAGAGGAAGACCCAGATTAGAATGGCAACACGGCGTAAACAAGTCCATGAGCGAAAGAAATTTAACAACAAACGACTGCGAAGATAGGAAGAGATGGTGTTTAGGTATCGGACAACGTCGAAAGACGTTCTAAACCAATATATATATATATATATATATATATATATATATATATATATATATATATATATATATAAAGGATCATTCAAAAAGCCAGTATGTTAACAACCTCAAAGTCAAATAATACACTAAAATTTCCAGCTACAACACTTACTAAAAGAAAAGCAACCGTGGTAGGCTTGAGGGAGGATGACAAACAGTTCATTAGAAATACCATTCATCGTTTTCATGAGACTGAACGTTGTCGGGTATCATTGAAGCTTTTGCAGAAAAGGCTTGAAGAGGTGTACCAGTGGACTGGAAGTGTGAGTTCTCTCTACAGAATTGCTAAAGATTTGGGATTTAAATGGAAGAAAACGAAAGATAATCCACGTTTATTAATTGAACAGAATGATATTCGTGCTCTACGCATTAAATATTTGGACAAAATTAAATATTACAGAAGCGAAGGTAAGTCAATTGTATATTTTGATGAAACCTATGTACATGCAGGACAGACTACCCCAAATAGCTGGACAGATGACAGTGGCAAAGGATTGTTCAAAAACATTTCAAAAGAAAGTAGGTTGGTTATCGTACATGGTGGTGGGGAGATGGCATTCATACAGAATACCCTTTTGATTTTTAAGTCAGGATCTAAGACATGAGACAAGTAATCCCCAATTTTCCTGTTGGATTCGTAGTTGTTACTGATAATGATTTATATCATAATGTACTTATTAATAAAGCACCCATCAGTAATTCTAAAAAAATGGATATGATATCTTGGTTGACAAAAAAAAATTAGCATTTGAAACGTCAATGTTAAGACCGCAATTGTATGGAATCATCAAACGACACAAACAATGTGGACATATTCCTTTAAAACTTCCGCCATATCATCCAGACTTGAACCTTATAGAAATGAAATCGTAGACTAATTTTAGCCTTAGAGTTAAAATAGTTTAATAGTGGCTTGTGAACTTAAACAATATAGGTTAAAAGTTAAACGGTTTTTACTGTAAACATAATTGTAATCAGAAAAACTTAATTTTTAAACAAGAAATACAATTTGCATTTCAAAAACCTACCTAACCGGTAACTTGAATATTGCCTCAGATAAAAAGTTAAGCTATTAGTGGTATCTATAATAATACAGTTGATATTTTTAAAATGGATTTAAAATAAATAGTCGAGCTGTAACCTCGGAAACCTTTTTTGGATGGTCACCATAGAAAGGTCACCAATGGAGACACTGCGGACGGCAGTCAGATGGTTGGAGGAGAGCGAGTTGTGGGTTCGAAACTAGCTTTTGGAACCGGGAATGGGTCCAACGGACGAAATAAGCAAAGGTAGAACAGGATAAGAGATACTAGAAAGGATATAGAAATAAACAAAAAGATAGACGGGTAAAATTACCAAAAATAAGATAAGATAGAAACAGCGCGCCACTTGACTTTTTGGGTTGAAGGAGAAAATTAAGAAACTATAGAAAAGAAAAGAGGTAAGGAAAGATATTTAGGTTCTGAGACCAAATCCATGGAAAGATATCAACAGTTAATTATTAAATAAATTTGGTCAACACACTTTATAAACAAATAATAAATATATTAGGTGGACTCCTTTCACCTACTTACCTACGAAACTTAATCAGCCTGATCTTTCTTCTGGTCGAAGGTATAATAATTATTTAATATAATAAATAAACATTTAGAGGTATTGTTATATCAGGAAACTTATTGGGAGTCGAGAAATAAAATTCAATGGTAAAACAAAACAATATATTCAACGCCACTATGATACAGGCAGCTGAATGTACACACATGTAAAAAAAATGCACCATCAATTATTAAATGGTGGTATACATATAACAATAAACAGTATTATAATAAGAAAATACCTTTAGAAATACAATAATATAATAAAATCATGCACAGTTTAAATTATCAGCGAAGAGAGCCTAATAGTATTTAGAAATATTTAACTAAAGGTAATTAAAGAAAAACTCTCTTTGCTGTTTATGGGCTTAACTCAAAATAACGGGTTAAAAATGTATAACAATTATAGCAAATAACAAATTGATTAAATTTAAAGTCTAAAGAATACAAAAAGGTTTCAAGAATTCTGTATTATAAAAGTTAAACCAACCCGCACTTGGTATTAAGATAATTATCTGTCTCGCACTGTTATTTAATGATTAACTGAGAACTAAATGTTCGTAATTTAGAAATTCTTAATAGCTGATTGAAAGTTCGTATGAAAATATTAAATGTTCCTTAATTGAATGCTAACTCAGTAGTTAACCTTAACTACAGGCACAGCCACCTTTACTTCCAAGCCATGAAGTAGAAATTTGGCAACAAGGCGTGGTAGTCGGACCGTCGTTTGTTGTGTTCATAAGATGGCTTGTGAAGTTTGTTGAATTTAGTGTTTTATTATCTTTATTTGAATGCTTTATTTGTAAATTGTGTTTAAATCAATTAGAAAATATTAACATAAGTGAAATTTCATTAAGTTTAGAACTTTTAGAAGATTCTTAACGACAATTTAAAAGGCAAGTATTAATATAACCTACAAAATAAACTGAAAACGATAATAATACTTTTGCTTTTTGTTACAAAATAAACTGAAAACAATAATAATACTTTTGTTTTTTGTTACAGATGCCCCGGCATTGTTGTGTACCTGGTTGTAAAACCAATTATGCCAGTACTTTAAAAACGAAACAGGCAGAAAGTACGTTTTCGTTTCCAAAAGATCCCCAAAGAAGGTATACTTGGTTACGCTCTATTCATAGAGAAGGCTATACAATTACCAAATCTTCCGTAGTATGTGCCAAACATTTTCATGAAGATGATATTCAGCGGACTGAACAATGGGAAGATAAAGATGGAAAAGTATGCATTGAAAAGTTACGATTTCCCAAATTAAAAGACAATGCAGTTCCTAATATATTTCCTGAACTACCATCATATCTAACTGTTCGTCGTACTAAGGCAAGAAGGAATCCTGAAGACAGAAGAAACTTTTTGCATAAGAAGAGGGAACAAGAGATAACAGAATTCTTAGACAATGATTTAATAGATTCATTTGAATAATTTTTAAGAGACTTGGACAATAATATCCCATTGAAAAACTGGACGAGTAAAATTACAAGTGACTGTGTATATTTCTATGTATTAAACATTAATCAGTTATGACATGAGTTTGATAATATTAGCATTGTTTAAATAGGACTAGTTAGACAATCCTTATGGAACAAACGTTTGACTTTTAGTCTGCCGTCATGTGGCGGCCTCTAGTCATAAATTTAAAAAACTATTAACAGAAACTTAATTCTCTGCAGGATTCTATTCGAGTATATTTTTACCTGTCTCATAATTAATGCAAACCTGTACACGGATGCCAGATTGTGAAGAAAATATAAGACTTTAATAAAATGCTTATTGTTATTATCGTTGTATGCGTCTAGTGAAAGATAACTTGACTATTTCGAGCAAATATTTCAAATTGTTTTTATACTTTGAGACTTAATTGAATATTTAATTGAAATAGACTCGATTGCTATCGTCTTAGAATACTAATGAGGAGGTTTATTTTTTAGTCAAGACTTAAGTTTTATCATTGTTTAAAAAAAATCTTTTTAAACTATGGTTTTATGTATGTTTTGAGAAAATTAAATTTTCAATCTTTTAATCTTTAAAATGACGTTTGAAAATATAGTAAATTTATGGGTATGGTTTTTTGATAATGCTGTTGAAACAAATAAACACATCGATATGCCACAACAAGAGGCAACACATATTTAGGGAAAAATTAATCTATGTGTTGGGATAAAAGGAATAATAATTAACAACACTTTAATAAATAGTATCCTTTATTTTATTTATTTATGTATTTTATAATATAAACACCATTTTTGTATTTCTGTTTACATAACTGAGAATGTTTTTTTCAATCAACTCGCTCGATTTGAGCTGTTTATTAATGAAATAATTTGAAATGACAAAGTGATAGATATTGCAAAAATTAAATTCGATTATTTTAATAGTTATATACCACTTATCAAAATTCTAATATCTACACATAGACAATATTAACGAAATAATAATTCAAGGTAAAAAAACAAAACAAAATTGTTTACATTAATAATTATAGAAATTGATTGTAACATTGTTTTCATGAACTAAAATAAGCAATGTATGTAGTGCGAAACACTATTGGCACTGGTTGAGGTTGTTTTGCTATCGAATACGTATTAAAAACGCGTGGTGTCGTTAACAAACCTTCCTCTTCTACCTCACTATATTTTTTTGGTTTGCATTTAGATATTTTTGGACAAAATGCTTACTGCATAGAAATTTTTTTTAAATCGGGTAGCTCCAGACTTTTCAATGCAGCATTACCTACAACAATATTATTATTAACACAACTGAAAAAAAGCAACTTTCTGCACAATAACGTAAAAAAACAATTTAAGTTCTGTATTCAAAATATAAAGAACTTGGCAGTTATGCCAATATATGTTTATATATATATATATATATATATATATTGAAATGATTTCAATATGTTAAAAAGGATACAACTTAAATGGATTTTTATATGAGTTTGTTGTTCATGAATTTCATGAAGTGGGTTCGACTCTGAAATAAAAGAGAGAAAAAGATTAGTAAATTGTTAAATAAATTAATTTTGACTTACCTGGTATGGTGTTAATAATTTCTGAATAGTATAGTTGCCTAGTGTATAGGTGAATCGTCTAAACCTTAAAAAGAACAAAAAAAGAAGAATTCTTAAAAAAATATTTAAACATAGAAATATTGAAAACGTCAGAAAATAAACTGTCAAGCAAGTCTATGGGAGCTAAATTAATAGGGGTTTTGTTAAATAAGAAATTACAATGATGTGGAGATGAAAAGAATAAATTGTATTAGCATTGTAATAGAATAAGTTTTATATCTGAATATTTTTTTTTATAAATTCCCAAATTAGATGTGATTAAAGTGATTATGAGAAATTAATGTGGATTGACAAATGTGTCAGAACAGGACAGTTTTATGGTTTAAAAAAAAAATAGAAGACGAAAAGAAAAAAGAACGTTGGTTGCTGTTAGCAACGAATGATAATTTTTTTGCGAGGCCGACAAGAAATTTTGAAAGGAGAGTTCCTGAAATTGTGGAATAGGTCGGGAGTGTTTTTTTTAACTCGTCTAAAGAGAATTTTAGTTTTTCCACAGTTTCCACAGCAGAGATATCCAGAATTTGTTCCAGAGAGTAAGAGAAACAATTTAACTTATAAATTATTATTGGAGTACAAAAATGTCATTTAAATTGAGAAAATTAAAATTCATGAATTAACATAATTGCGATAGGCCTTAAAAAAATTGAAAATATTAATGATCATTAAATTAAAAATAGAATAGTACGTACCTTAACTTCCGAAGAGAGGATTGATATTCCAGTTTCACCAATTATTTTGCGAGTAGTTAGTTTTCTTTAAATAAATCAGAACTGTTTTAAAGTAAGGTTGGATAATAATTTTGGGGATCATTTGAAATTTTGATTATATTTGAATGCAAGTTAAAAGTCAGCGGAATAAAGTGTTCATTTTCTTTTCTTTATAGTTCATTTAAACACTTTATAAAGTTGCAATATTTATTTAGTTTTTAGGTACTTGTATAGAGTCTCCACATTTTGTAATAAATTTTTATTGTCACGACTCTAAACCACATTAAGATTTATACGATTCCTATTTTTGTAAATTTTTAAAGGCAACCCAAGTTGCAGACGAATTTTATTGTTTATATTAAATTTGTTCAATATTAATAAATAAAGTGCTTCATTTGGGTTAATTTATCAAAGGTCTAAAGTAAATTTTGGTTTAATTTCTTTTTGAACTCTACCAGGAGACTACAGAGTCGACGTCACACAGTGACAGATTGCTTAGAACACATAATTGAGCTAGCTGAGGTATATATTAAATTAAACAACGAACCACAGATTTTTAAAATTACAACATTTATTATAAATAAAAATAAAATTAATAAAATACAACTTTTTCAATTGACGCTAACAACGTGGGGCCTCTCAGAAAACAGAAATAAGGGTGTTTTTAAGCAGATTTATTAATATTACACAGATTAGAGTAAAAATAAATTGGTGTGATTAGTGTTGCAGAGATTCTGGGGCAGTTAAAGTTAAATTTGAGAATAAATAGATATTAGGATAAAATGGCAGACCGAATGACTTTAAGAAATGGAAAAGAAGTCGTACCGAAAGAGAGTAAAGGAGAACAGGTTTTAGAACAGGAACAGGATATACAGGTAGATGAAGAAAGCAGAGGAAGGTCAGAAGAAGTTGTAGTATATTTAGAGCAATGCATACAAGAAGCAGGACAAGGTGATAGAGAGGGAAGTCTAACAGATAGTTTGAGAGAGGAGTTGGATGAGACAGTGAGAGATAGACGTGATGAAAGTGAGGATGAAAGTAGAGTGCAGGAGGAGAGACGCAGGGAAGGAGATGTTGGAGAGTCAGGGATGACACAGATGGATATGAGGCAAATAATGCGGATGCTACAACAGATGGATCATAATATTAGGGGGGATATGCACAAAATGGATAGTAATATTAACAATATTAGGGGGGATATGAACAAAATGGAAAATAATATTAAAGGAGAACTTAGGGGAGAGTTAATTAAAATGAGGGAAGAAATCAAAGAAGAAGTGAAGATAGTCAGGGAAGAGATGCTACACATTACCCAAGGTTTAGAAGAGAAAGTAGAACAGGTTAGAGGAGAAAGTGAGGATTTTAAGAGGAATGTACAGGAGGAGATATCCAGAGAAAAGGCCATAATTAGAGCGGAAATAGGACAGGAAATTGGGAGCAGATTTGTAGAGTTGGGAACATCTATTCAAGAGAATTTACCAAGGGAAATAAACAAAGAAGTTAATAAGCAGAATAAAGAGATTGTTAGGGAGGTAGAAAGTGTTAAAAGGCAAACTCAGGATCATGAGGAAAAACTTACCATTATCAAAAACAATATAAAGATGGGATTGCAGAATTTGGAACTGGAAATTGGTAGGCATGCAAATCAGGCGGAAAAGGGAGATAGAGTATTACAGGGACAAGTTGAGGAATTGAAAGAGAAATTTAAAAATGCAAGTGAGGAGATTCAGCGTTTGGAATCAAATCTAGGACAAACAAGGGGAGTGAGTACTGTGATGCCGAGTTATAATGATGGGGGAATTAAGTTTGACGGAAACCTGAATCACTTACATCCTAGAATATTTGTAGATATCATCAAAAATAAGGTAAAGAATGTAAGGGATCCGATAGAAATGAAATTGAATATTCGAAACATGTTAGTGGGCATGCCATTATTATGGTTTTGCAATAATGAAAATTTCATAAATAATGTGCAGGAATTTAAGGCCAAGTTTATTAACTATTTTTGGGGAGAAAACCAACAGGCTAGTTTCAGGGAACGGTTGTATTTTGGGAAATTCAATTATGAAAAAAGTACCAACTACAATCTGTACGCAATGCAGTTATTCCAGACAGCACAATACTTAGAACCGGCTATGCGAGAAGAGGAGATTGTCCTATACATCGCCAGGCAATATAACCATAACATGGCGGAAACAATAGCTCTTCACAATATAAAGACGATGGAAAGTCTGACAGGATATCTTCAGAGGATTGAGAGGAGTGTAGGAACGCAGAATCGAAATGGACAAGAGCAAGGGACATATAGGAATAACACAGCAAATAGACAGGGATATGTGAATCGAGGGAATAATTATAGGGAAAGAGAATTTGAGAGACAAAATAGAAGCAGGGATTTTACAAATAGGGGAGAGAATATGAACAATGCCAGGAGAGATATCGGAAGATATAACTGGGAACGTAGACAAGGGAATCCAAACAATGATAGAGGGAATAACTGGAGACAAGGAAATGACAGAGGCAATAATTGGAGACAGAACCAGGGAAATTATCCACAGGAGACGAGAAATAGGGAAGCTTACAGAGAAGGGAATCCAAGATATAATAGGGGGAAAAATGAGGAGAGAAGACAGGTGAATGTAGTTAGAACAGAGGAGAATAGGGGGGAAGCAAGTGTTGATGCAGAAGGGTGAAATTTTGTTTAGACCGCTCCTATGTGCATAATATTGTCTACTTATCAAAGTATGAACATCCAAGGGAGTTTATTAGAGATACTGGGGAATTAAATAAAAATAATAACACTAATACTTTAAAGTTTATTGAAGGGTACATACAAGATTCAGTATACAAGTTATTATTAGATACAGGGGACATTCAAGAAGTAATGAAGAAGGTGAACCAAAATTTAATAAGAAATGCTAATCGTTATGTAAATAGAATCAATAAGAAGAGAAAGAAAAGAGTTATTTTTGAAAAAGGGGAGAAGGTACTTATCAGGTCACTACAGGTGCCTAAAAGGGATGAAAATCTCTGTGGAAAATTACTTTTGCCATTTGAAGGACCTTATGTCATTAGTACTGAACATGGGGTAAACAGTTATGAACTAAGACATCCAGAAACTAATAAAATTAGAGGGATATTTAATATAGAGGGAATTTATAAGTATTATGAATAAACATACAAGGGTAGGCAATATTATGACACGAATTTGGTATTATAAGATATAAGTTTTGTAAATAGAAGGATAATTAATAAATAAGCATATCTTGAGATAAATTTGATAATTAAATAATTTATTAGGAACAGATGTACAGAATAATGATGAATTTATATAAACAAAAAAGGTTGATTTATTTTCAAATAGATTTATAGGAGTTACAAGTATAAATAAATGAGCAAAGCACTATGGACAAATCGATATTTTGTAGAAATTGGGAAATAGGGAATATTATAATGATAAATAGTATATGCGGAAATAAGATGAAAAATAAAATTATAAGAAATATTGAAATATGAAATATAGAGAGTTATATGTAGAGATGATGAAATGAATATTATATGCGGATATAAAAAGAATAAATAATAATGCGGCAATGAATAAAGATACTGAAATAGTATATGAAATAGTATATAGGGGAACAATTATAAAAATTTCTACGAAAATAGTACAAGAAATAAATAGTACAGGAAAAGAAGTAAAGAAATTGGGAAAGTACTTGGAAATTTGATTCTGAAGTTGATATAATTAGTGAAAGATTTGTAGATTTTGTTTGGAGAATTCTGTATTTGTCATAGAGTAAATTATAAAAAAAAAATATTTAAGAGATATGCTTATTAATAAAAGTCAGTTTATTGTTATGTTAATATTAATAAAATATTTAAGTTTACCGGTAAGAATTTAGATTTAGTAAGTGCTGATAGTTAGCACTGAACAAAATCCAAATTGGGGGGAAGTTGAAATGATTTCAATATGTTAAAAAGGATACAACTTAAATGGATTTTTATATGAGTTTGTTGTTCATGAATTTCATGAAGCCATCACAATGTGGGTTCGACTCTGAAATAAAAGAGAGAAAAAGATTAGTAAATTGTTAAATAAATTAATTTTGACTTACCTGGTATGGTGTTAATAATTTCTGAATAGTATAGTTGCCTAGTGTATAGGTGAATCGTCTAAACCTTAAAAAGAACAAAAAAAGAAGAATTCTTAAAAAAATATTTAAACATAGAAATATTGAAAACGTCAGAAAATAAACTGTCAAGCAAGTCTATGGGAGCTAAATTAATAGGGGTTTTGTTAAATAAGAAATTACAATGATGTGGAGATGAAAAGAATAAATTGTATTAGCATTGTAATAGAATAAGTTTTATATCTGAACATTTTTTTTATAAATTCCCAAATTAGATGTGATTAAAGTGATTATGAGAAATTAATGTGGATTGACAAATGTGTCAGAACAGGACAGTTTTATGGTTTAAAAAAAATAGAAGACGAAAAGAAAAAAGAACGTTGGTTGCTGTTACCAACGAATGATAATTTTTTTGCGAGGCCGACAAGAAATTTTGAAAGGAGAGTTCCTGAAATTGTGGAATAGGTCGGGAGTGTTTTTTTTAACTCGTCTAAAGAGAATTTTAGTTTTTCCACAGTTTCCACAGCAGAGATATCCAGAATTTGTTCCAGAGAGTAAGAGAAACAATTTAACTTATAAATTATTATTGGAGTACAAAAATGTCATTTAAATTGAGAAAATTAAAATTCATGAATTAACATAACTGCGATAGGCCTTAAAAAAATTGAAAATATTAATGATCATTAAATTAAAAATAGAATAGTACGTACCTTAACTTCCGAAGAGAGGATTGATATTCCAGTTTCACCAATTATTTTGCGAGTAGTTAGTTTTCTTTAAATAAATCAGAACTGTTTTAAAGTAAGGTTGGATAATAATTTTGGGGATCATTTGAAATTTTGATTATATTTGAATGCAAGTTAAAAGTCAGCGGAATAAAGTGTTCATTTTCTTTTCTTTATAGTTCATTTAAACACTTTATAAAGTTGCAATATTTATTTAGTTTTTAGGTACTTGTATAGAGTCTCCACATTTTGTAATAAATTTTTATTGTCACGACTCTAAACCACATTAAGATTTATACGATTCCTATTTTTGTAAATTTTTAAAGGCAACCCAAGTTGCAGACGAATTTTATTGTTTATATTAAATTTGTTCAATATTAATAAATAAAGTGCTTCATTTGGGTTAATTTATCAAAGGTCTAAAGTAAATTTGGTAAAATTAATAAAATACAACTTTTTCAATATATATATATATATATATATATATATATATATATATATATATATATAAGAGTAAGAAAAAAGAAATTTTTTAGATAGGAAAAAAAAGATCCCATAGGACTACCAGAAACAAATTTTTGGTAGTCCTATGGGATCTAGTCTTTCACCCATTCTAAGTAGCTATGTCATGGATGATGTTATCAGTGATTGTATCAACAATTGCACTTTTTTCATTCCTTTTTTTTAAAGATATGTAGATGATTTAGTTTTGGCACTTTCTAAACACAAAATTATTGAAATAGTCAACATTTTCAAGTATCATAATCAACATATACAATTTACAGTTGAGAAAGAGGTAGACAATTCTCTAGTTCCTTAGAGTAGGTTTCAAGTCCAGTGCTTTATACAGGTTGGTGAATTGTTTGCAGTTGGTAAGTTTGGTATGGTTGATTCGTAGTCTTGTAATACTCGATGCTTCTCTTCTAGTTATGAAGTCTAGGGAGAGATGACCAATAAAAGATTGAAGTTTATGAAAAGTTGTTTTGCTCTTTTGTTCTAAGTTTTGTCAAGTATGCTCTACCAACTTTTTAAAAACTAATTTCGAGATTCGTTCGCTAGTTGAATTGGAGTGACTTCAGTCACCCCATGGTTGGTAGGTCTTTGGCAAAATGATCTGCTGTTTTATTACCAGTAATTCCGGTGTGAGAAGGCAGCCATATGAGAGAGACTGTTACATCGTAAGCAGAGAGATTTTGGTATTATGTCATGAATGTTTTGAACTAATAGGTACTCAGTGAAAATTCTATTGACTAAATGGATATATGAGAGTTAATCTGAACAAATGGCAATATGTCTGTTTTGATGTGAGATGCATTTAAAAGCCAACACAATACTATATAGTTCACCTGTGCAAACGTTGCATATTAAGGGTAACCGAGATGATCTTACAAGTTCATGTTTAGAGGCTACTGCACAACCAATACCAGTGGTAGTTTTAGAAGCATCTGTATAGAGAATTAAATTCTAAAAATGCTTTCTTTATAAAAAGGTTAGAAGATTCAAGTTTGTTAAAAATAGTGAGTGAGGTATATATTGAAAGGAGATCTTTAGCCCAGAGGGGAAGTAAAGGTAGAGGAAATGAACTAGTCAGAAAAAGGTCAATATTTTTAAGTAGTGGACAAATTAATTGAGGTAGAGGTTTTATGATAAGGTGTTGGTTATTGTTAGTGGAAGAAGACGGCATTGTGGCAATTAGGGAATGAACGGGATTAAATGGATTTGCGGATGTTGATGCAGCATACGAAAGTAGAAGTGATATGGTATATACTCTCAATAGGACTAAAGCGAAAAGCGCTCAGACCGAGAAGTAGTTTTATTGGCACCCCATAGAAGATGACTGAGGGTTTTAAAAATGTTTAACCTTTTAAAACAATTGATTTTAAGTTCAGAGATTTGATTTTTTCAATTTAATCTGGAGTCAAACATAAAACCGAGAATTTTACAATAATTAACAACAGAAAGTAGAGAATTGTTAAATAAAATTTGGAGTAAGGGAGTGGAAATCCCTATGAAAAATTTTATTAATTTGGCTTTGTATAAGTTTATATGAGGTTGGGACAGATTTAACATGGCAGTAAATGATTAGGTCATCAGCATATTGAACATATTTGATGGGAGGCAAATTTCGTTGATGGCAAGAATGAATAAAGTTAAACTTAATGCAGATTCTAAAGGGACACCTTAATTTTGAGGAAGAGATTAAAAAGTTTACCCTTGGCAAGGACTTTAAAGATTCTTTCAATTAGATATTTTTTTACAAATGAGAAAATATTACCATTTAAATTATAGTGGGAGATTTTGTCAATGATTGCTTTTCAGGAGATTGAATAAAATGCCCCTTCAACGTTCAAAGTACAGTTGCTACGACAACTTGTTAATAATTATAGATTGCTTAAGAAATGTGTGTTTGAAAAATAAAAAAGTTATCAACGTCGGAAGCCGGATTGAGCGTCGGGAATAATATTATACTGTTTAACGAACCAAGTGAGTATTTCATTGATCATTGTTTCAAGAAGTTTGCAGGTAATACAAGTAAGAGAAATCAGACGAAAGATATTGGAGTTATAGATGGTTGGTCAGGTTTTTTAATTGGAATGATTATAGAATTGCGTCAAACATCTGGGAATTTTTGTGTGTTCTAGATAAGGTTATAAAAATTTCGAGAAGTTTGGAGAGAGATGTATTAGAGAGATTTTTTAAAAATATATAAAATATATCATCGGGATCATCAGCAGATTTTGTACATGAAAACAAGGTAAATTTTAGTTTATTTAGAGTAAACAAGGCGTTCATAAACGTGACATCGTGTGGAGTTGACGAGATGGTGGAGAAAGATTAAGCGCGTAAAGAACTGGGAGTAAAAGCCATATTACTTTTATTGAATCTGTCTTCAACCCCATTAGCGAGTGTGTCGAAAATGAATTGACTGTCAGAGATAACTGTGTTGTTGAAGATGATAGGAGAAATAGTTAGGATATAGGAATGAAGGATGACTAAATTCATACGATGAAGGTTAATTTTATTGCCTTGGATTTGTGAAACAGTTTTTTTATAAATGAGAGTGGAGTTATCATATCCACAGGTAACTTTAACATCCTAATATATAAGACTAAATAATGTAAACTAAATTGTAACATATAACTTTTAACGGGTTTTTACCCAGATATTTAGTGGCTCAAATAATGTACACCTGATGATGGAATATGGATTCCGAAAACGATTTGTCTTCATGACATAACCCGTTTGTGTTCGTTTGTTTTTTGTAATGATCTTTCTTTTATCTTAGTATAGATTAGGGCAAGATCTTTCATTAACGATTGTCAGCGGTATGTCAGTGGTAAATTTACTGGCTTCATTTAGAGGGTCGTTGGTGCCTAAGGAATTTTCGAGAAATTTTTCAAGATCATTCTAGAAAACTCTAATTTTTGTGTTTATATAGGATTTGAGTGCAGCTTTTAGTTCGAAATAGTTTATACGAGAGTTCGGATAATTGGTATCTTGTGAAACTGAGGATGAATAATGAAAGGGCGAAGGAAGAAAAGAGTATATATGGTTAGGTCCAGATTTGTTGCAAAACTTTTATTTTAAATTTTCTGCCAGAATCTTGGCTGTCTCTTAATTGTCAAGGATAACCTTTCGATTAAAAAAGAGATTGGATATTTTAAGGTTATTTTTTATTAACAATTTTTTTCCACACTGGACTTGGGCTAGTATTTGAAGTACATAAAGTTTTCTTACTTAATTAAATATCGTGTCTAAATTTGGCAAAAGATGAAGTAAAAATATTCAGAGAGCAGAAAAAATGAATAAATACGAGAGAAAGAGAGAAATTCTATTCATCATGTATGCTGTGATTAGATTTGACATCAGAAGATTTATCAGAGGATGCACTTATATATACTCTTGTAAGTCGGAGGTAGGCTGTTCTTTTAACTTTTTTAAGATTCTAGTGATACGATTTTTTAGTGATCTTTTCCTTGTACCTATGTAGAGCTGCAATAAGTCCTTTTGAATACCATCTATGTTGGAGGATTTTTAAGCTTCTTGTAGTGGGGTGATACATACAAAAGAGTTCTCAAGAAGTGTAATAAGTTGCGTGGAATTGAGTGTAAAATTAGTCAGATTATCTTTGTAAATCATTTCTATAGCGGAAATATAATAAGGTTTCATCGAGTAATCCAATCAAAGATTAGATTTGGACATTTTTTGGCTGGTTTGGGTGGCATCGAAAATGCCGAAGGAGGAAAAGAACTTAATAGAGCAAGAATACCGGATGAAGATAGAATGGTAGGAGTATCAGGAGGACTGTCATTGAAGTGTCCCCTTTTTTGTCCTACTGCCAACATGGGCTTTAAATTAGTACGACGAGGGATGGATAAATCCATAATGGCAGCCAGGATGGGTATGTAGTTAACGGAGATGGACTCAATTTCCGAAGATAGAAATTCTTTTGATGAAGTTAAGGATTTAGGATTAAGGACTCCTTAGAGTCAGCTAAAAATGAAGAAGAGGGAGGAGCATTAGCTGCAATGAGTGTGTGATCTGGTCAACTGGAGACTTTGGAATCAGACCCCACGGTAAGACCCGTAAGCTTACAAAGAAAACACTATAGTCTGTCAGAGAATAAAAATATTTTAAAGGATGTATTTTTATGGTTAATTAACAGAGAAGATTGCACTTCAAAGTTCACCTTGTCAGCGATTACAAATGTTACCCTAGGAAAACTCCTGATATATGCCTATTGATCATCTGATGTTCCGTATTTTTTAGGGACGGCTCGATTAGTGAATGCGGGATGGAAGGAGATACATTTGAAATAAGGATTCTTTTGGTCGCAGAAAGAAGCCTGCAGATAAAGATGACGGTGGAATTAATTATGACGTTCGGTGTATTAGTTGATCAACGATGTCGGTAGAAGTGAGAAAAACGCAGATTCGATTATTCGAAATGCGAGATGTAAAAGTAATATTTTTTTGTTAAACTATTTCACCAATTTCTTTAATATATTTAAATAAAACGTATTCAAAATGGAGTGCATGACAATAACTTGTTCCCTTTTAGAAAACGAACGAGGAGGAGGTCTAGAGACTGCGGCAACGACATATGATTTTGGGTTGGAGTTGAAGTTGTTTTGTGTAAATGTAAATATTTAATTGCTGTTCATGATGTGTAGTCCTGGTTACCCAGACCGTAACACAATACCTAAATGTGAGTACCTAATAGACCCTCTCCCAAACTGGAAAGAAAGAAAAAAGGATCTCACCTATTTCTTGGGATTTTCACTGGTTTTCTTTAATTACACCAATATAGCCGCAATAAAATTCGACTATTGAAATATAAAACCAACATTGATACTCATTTTCTTATCACATTTTGATTAAAGAACTTCGCTTCGTATTGTTAACTCGTCGATGAATTACTTTATCTGTTTAACACTGTTTAAATCTTTAAAATCCGTGAGGAACTTTAAAAAGGATGTTTAACCTTTGACAGTTATTTGACGTTTTTTGAATCGATTATTTGAAGCTTTATTTGTAAACTTCAACATTTTATTAAAAAAACAGTTTGAAAAAGTGCTTTTTAGCTTCTACTACTTTTGATATTTTTTATGTCATACGGCTGTACGTAGGCTCAATGAAAAGCTGGTGTAAAAGCACAATTAAAAAAAAAACAGAAATTTCCATAACTCCAGAATAACTCATAAACTGTATGGTCGTTCTGTATGATATTTAGCACACTTTAAAAACTCATTAACTGCCATAATTTTAAATAGTTGTATTACATATCGTTATGCAAAAAAGAAAGTTATTTATATTTATATTATTTATATTTATATTAACATTTATAAATTTTACTTTAAAAATAAGGGTTTTTAAATTATCTCGGTCAATTCTTTATGTATTTTAATTATAAAAATCTCAATATTAGAGAACATTTTATGATCTATAACTTTTATTTTAATCATATATCTCTAACATGAATAAGTAACGTTTTATGCGCATAACCTTTGTTCACTTTTTACGATTGTTTAATAAAAAAGCAAAGCAAAATTAGCTGTAGTCTTTACATAATTGTCATCAGCTACCCCTCATATACCTTTTAGAGACTTTAAATATCTGTTTAAGATTTTTTCAGCTTTTTTAGAGTTGTAGATCATAAAAAGTTACGTAATTTTTAAGAGTATCCAAATTAAAATACATGAAACTATTAACCGAAAGAGTTGCAAAAAAACCTTATTTTTGCAGTTATTTATAAATTATAATAACTCTTTTTTTGCGCAGACATGTAACATAGCTCCTTGAAATTATGTAAATGAATAAGTTATTAAAGTACGCTAAATATCAATCAGAGCAAATAGTTTATAGGTTATTTAATCTGTTTATAAACATTTATAATAACGTTGATATCGTTTATGCCACAAACTTATTTAGAGGCTTATGAAAAACTGGTGAAAAACACACTTTCTAAAAAAAAACAGAATCTTCTATGACCATTACTAGGCAAGAGAGCATTTTATATTTAAAACCAAAGCATTTTATTTTTAAAAAAATACTTCCATTGTCTATCAACAGTAAGAGCTGAAAATTGAAGGGACACTAAATGAAGATCTGAATTGTGCGTTCCAACTTACATATGGCATATGCGGTAAAGAAGTAAAAATTTATAACTCGTTAAAATGATGGTATTCGTAAAATACCGTTTCGGAAAAGTAGAATGGAGAACCATTTGAGCTCGTTTTTTTTTTTTAGATTTGAACTTTTTCAAAATGAAGCGCGATTGCAAAATTTGCAATATCTTGGCTTCTGTGGCACGTAAAACATAAATTTTTTTTAAACTGGGATAGCTCAACAAAAAGTTGTTTACATTATCGCTTTCTACGATAAACAAATCGTCACTATTTTTATTGGTTACATTACATACCATTATGGAAACTCACAAATGGAAGAAATTTTTGAATCTACAATTTTCTACTTTTCAATACAATAACTAAAAATAGCTAAAGAAATACATATTTAAATATCTAATACTTTGTTTATGTTTATTAACTTGATATTTATTCACTAATTTGTTTTTCCGAAGTTTATTATATCATAATTATAATACCAACGAAAACGTAAAATTCAAATTAATGCATCTCGAATATAACGCGTGCACCCTGGCGATAATAAAAAATGATGAATGAAAAAAAAAATAAACATATTTTCAAGTTAATTGCGTAACGGAAACGGTGTAAAATAAAAGAATATAAAAAAAGTTTCTATTTACTTACCAGAGTGTAATATCCATCTTTGACAAGCCGAAGGATTTTTGTCGGAAATCTGAACATTCTTAATCCATGAATTTTGTATGGTGATAAACCACATTTGTAATAACAACAAATATTTCCGGCCATCTGTAAAAAAACCATTTATTTATTATGGAAGTAACATTATTTTAATTTAAAATCACTTTTTTCAAATATTATCGAATGTATGTATTATCCGGTAAAATTTATTTCTGAATAACTAATTTGTTCATTTCTCATACAATGTTTTTTTATGTTTTAAACACATATAATTAAAATGTTTTACTTACCTCGGACCAAATTTTTGTAATACACTTCCAAATAAAATAAAATATTTAAATTCTTTAAACTTATTTAGATATAGGAAGATTTAGAAGCCACAGTACGTTTATGTACAATTTTAGTTGCCACGATATTTACTAGTTGATAGTAATAACTCTATTTTAAATGAATACGTTGTGATTCATGGTCTGTTTTTGTAATATTTTTATTTGTAAGTAAACCTGTTGCTACTATGTCAGTGAAATATTGCAACGCTGGTTAATTTAATTCAGTGGATCAAAAATGGACGTTTAGTTTAGTATTTAACTTTTTCACTTAGCACCATCTAGTATAATGTATATCAAACAAACAATGGTATATTAAAATCTATTGAGACAGAAAGAGTGGTGACATCTAGTGACTGTCTCAATTAGAATCAAACAAATTTATACATTGCGTTGGCTAACTAGTCCTATTTAAACAATGATATTAGTGTAATAAGTAGTGTAATAGTTAGCAGTAATTTTAGTGTAATCGTCAATGTAGGTAAGAATAGATTAAGTAGTAATGATTTGAAATGGATTTTACAAGATAGTAAATTAACAAGATGGTCACAATTAGAGAACTTACTTTCTCGATATAGTTCTGCTTTTGAGATAAGCGATAACAATTTTGAGTATTACATTCAAAAATCTTCTGAGAATATTCAAGGGGCTATAGACAGTTGTGATGAATACAAAAAACAAATGGATGCTTTAAAATTAATTTTTGATCAATTAAAAAATATGTCACAACATAGAAAACAGTACAGCATTGAATCTATGTTATTTGCACTGGATATTTATAACAAATCACCTATAGCATATGAGAGAATATTTATTACTTCCATCTAAATGACATTTACAGCAAATTTCAACAAATATGTTCATTTCTCCTGATAATGATACAAGTAACAATCATTATTTAAAACATATATCTTCAACTCTCTCAATGAGGGAGAAGATAGTTGCACTTTTTGTTGATGAAATATATTTAAAACAAAATTTCCAATACAAGTCACAATCAATAACTGGTTATGCCCAGAATAACCCTACTAAATTAAGTCGTACTGTTCAAATTTTCATGATTTCATCTGTGTTTGTAAATTTCAAAGGGGTTGTAAAATTACTCCCTGTTAATAACATGAAAGGCACTGAACTAAAAGATTATGTTTTAGAAATTATCAAACAAATTCAAGGTATTGGCTTTAAAGTTTTATGTATTATCACAGATAATAATCGAATCGACCAAAAGAATGTTTCAGCAGCTTTCAGAAAATATTTTTATTGAAAATCCCAATTTTGAAAGTGAAAATATTGTTTTGTTATATGATGTAGTGCACATTTTTAAAAATATAAGAAACAATTGGTTGAATTTGCATGAGGTCACAAAAACGTTTGTATATCCAGATATAAACACCAATGCTATTCGTAGGGCCTCTTTTCTAGAAATTAGAAATTTTTTTAAATTGGAGCAGAATAAAATAACAAAAAGAGCTTTTAAATTAAATTATAAGACAGTTTACCCAAACAAGTTGGAACGTCAAAATATTAAATTAGTCTATAATTTATTTCATGACTCTACTATAAGTGCAATGCAATGTGTTTCAGAAGACCTTCATACTTTTCTAAAACTAATAAAAACTTGGTGGGATATTGTAAATACAAAAAATAAATTCAAAGGTTTTCAGAAAAGGAATGACTGGTCCATGCCAATATTTTCTATAGACTCAGAAAGTGTTAAGTTTTTACAAAAGTTTGTTGCTTGGCTTGATTCTTGGCATCAAGACACTAATTTAATTGGGTTAACTAAGGACAAAGTTATAGAAAAAGTTAAAGAATATATATACTTAGGACAAAAAATAATACTAAATAGGGAAATTCAAACTGAAGAAATAAAAAGAAGAAGAAAGTTAGCTTGGGCAGCATTCGGTAAACTAAACTATATACTCAGAAATCAACAAATTCAATTACATCTTAGATCTAAAGTTTTTGATGCATGCATTATTCCGATATTAACTTATGCGGCACAAACATGGACAATCACAAAAAAGAATATGAATATACTTAGAGTCACTCAACACGCGATGGAAAGAGCAATGCTGGGTATATCACTTAAGGACAAGAAAACAAACACATGGATAAGACAGAAAACCAAAATCACCGATGTGGTGCAAAAATCATTAAAGTTGAAATGGGAATATGCTGGACATGTAGCTAGGAGCGATCTAAACAAATGGCACAGATCAATTTTAACCTGGAGACCATACCAACACAAAAGACCCAGAGGCAGACCTCCTATGAGATGGACAGATGATCTGAAAAGGACGGCCGGGAAAAATTGGCTACAAGTAGCGTACAATAAAAAACAATGGAAAGGAAGACTTAAAGAGGCTTATGTTCAGATGTGGACGTGAATGGCTAGACGAAGAAGAAGAAGAACTAAGGACACATATAAGGCCCTTCGAAGAAGTACCAATGCATTAATAGAACTTGTTTTGTATTGTTTTTCGAAGTGTGAAATAGATTATATTTTATTAGGAAAATTTCAAAGTGACTACTTGGAAAAACGTTTTGGTCAGTACCGTAATTTGTCTGGATGCAACTATAATGTTTCATTTTGCCAAATAATTGAATCTGAAAAGAAAATCAGAATACACCATATTTTAAAAAATTGTCTAGCTGATGGTAATAATTTTAAAAAATTACTATCGAACGACACCTCAGATGAAGTGGTTATAAATGTTCCAGACAAATTATTAGAAGTACTTGAATCAAATTATCTTGAATGTTACAAATTAGATGAACCAACACAATCATATATATATATGGTTATGTTGCTCATCAAATTAATAAAACTACACATTTTTGTGAGCAGTGTAAAGACTTGGCATTTGAGAGTAAAGGAAACACAAATAATGAAGAGTATTTTAATTACTTTCAGAGAGGAGGTTTATGTTTGGCTAAAGATGCCATAAAATTTATTTATTTCCACTTGTGTGCCATTTTTGAATTTATAATCAACTCTGCACAACTTGAAGCACTATTCTTACAACAAAATTGTCACCAAAATATATTAACATTTTTAACCTTACAGAGTTTACAACATGGTTTTTGTGTATATTTTGATGAAGTATGTGTATGTGGAGAAAAATCCCTTTGAGTTTATTCTGAGGCTTTAAAAATAATGAGTAATATTGTTTTAAATAATTACACAAAAAATATAAATAGTAATAATCAGGCACTTAAACGTGCAAAACAAAAAAATACATTAGAAAATAATAAAGATCGGAAGAAAAGAAAATTATCTACATTTATAACATAAATCTAAGTATGTTTGTAATCACTTTTAAAATACTTATTTTAGTACAAGTAATGCCTTTATGTAGTTACCACAACTTTGACAAAAAAACTTTTCTTCTTCGTCTAATGGAGCTACAACCCTTTGTGAGTCTTGGCCTGCTTAACAATGTGCTTCCATTCTGCCCTGTCAGATACTTTCCTTCGCCACTTCCGGATGTTCTTGTTTTTAAGATCCCCATCTACGTCTGTCCATATTTTATGGGGCCTTCCTGTTGTTCTATTTTCTTAGGGCTTCTATCTCTGGATTACATTTACAGCTCGATTATCTGGCATTCTTTCTAAGTCACCAAACCAGATAATATTACGATTTTCATATAATCGAAGATAAAATACATAACAAATATATATATAAATATATATATATATATATATATATATATATATATATATATATATATATATATATATATATATATATATATATATATATTTAGGGATTCTACAGTATTCACTGCCTTCCCTCGCTCAACCGTTTCCATCTCTCTCTGTTGTTCCATTCTCCATCGTTTAGTCCTCTCTTACTCATGGCGTCGTCTACTTCGTTCCTCCAGGATTTTCGGGGTCGTCCTCTTTTCCTCCTTCCTATGGGGCTCCATTCGGTTATTTTCTTTATCCATCTGCTGTCGCTAGTTCTTCTTACGTGTCCATACCACTTTAGTCTTTTTTGTTCTATATATGTTAGTATGTCTGTTTCTATTGATGTTCTTTGCTTTATTTCGTCATTACTTCTCCTATCCATTCTTGTTACTCTGCAGCATCTTCGCAGGCATTCCATCTCTGTTGCTACTATCTTACTGCTGATTTTCTTGTTTATGATCCAATTTTCAGCCCCATATGTCATAATACTTCGCACTAATGTTTTATAAATCTGCGTTTTTGTCTTCATATTTAGGTGTCTATCCCACCATACTGAGTTAAGTTGTCGGATTGCTGTTCTTGTTTGTCCTAATCTTTGTGTAATTTCTTCCTCTGTTGTTGCCTTTTTCGTGATTATAAACCCCAGGTATTTGAATTTATCCTTTCCTTTGATTGTTACGTTGTCATCAATCTGTAGATCTTCTATGTCTTCTTCACTTGTAGATAGGTACTCTGTTTTCGCGAGGTTAATATCTAGGCCAGCCTTGGTATATTCTTCTTGTAGTTTCTTCATCATGTAGCTGAGGTCGTCTTGGTCTTGTGCAATCACTACTTGATCGTCTGCAAAACTTAATGTATATAGGTATTCGTTCCGTACCGGTACTCCCATGCCTTCACGATTTCATGCCCATGATTTATAACAAATATAAATCACCTAAATTACAAAACTTTTTTTATATATTGTCTAGATACAGTACATTTATATCCAATTTTCTAACAACAGTTTCTAAAGTTAAATTAAAAAGTATTGTTGATAAGGCATCACCTTGCCCAACTCCATTTTCAATATAAATGCCTCTGTCATATCTCCATCTATTCTCACCATAGCTTTGGAACTCTCCAAAGTCATTTGTATAAGTTTAACTAACTTATTGGGCATCCCTAACATAGATAGTTGCTTTAACATCTTTTGTCGATCTACTCCATCAAACACCTATTTGAAATTGATATACAAGTTGTTAAATGGTATGTTACATTCAACACATTTTTCATGTATACCTCTAAACATATGTATTTGGTCTGTATGACAAAAAACCCATTCATATTTAAAATTGCTACTTGCATATACCTAAGTATGAAAATTCAACAATAGTTTAAGTAAATAGTAAAACATTTTTTAATTTTCTATTTAATTATTCTTAGTTTAGAATTATTAGATTAATTTAGAACCATATTTATATTGTATCTGATTTCTTAGGATGAATTTTTTGATAATAATACAGTAAGTTTTTACTTAACAAATTTTATATCTTTTGTATTTTTAATAATTTTTTAAAATGTTGTGTTAATGTTAATTGTGTTATTTATATGCTTAAGTACTTAATATTTAAAATTTCTAGTGATTCTTGACTTGATGACTGCATTTGATTGTAAGACTAACTGTTTGAAACTATATTTTAAGTGCAATAAATTTTACTCTACTGATTATTTTATTTATAATATAACCTTAATAATAATAAAACTTTATATATATTTATTAGGTATATATAAGGTTTTATTAATTTTATTTCCCTAAAAATATTTCTTTAATGAGTTGAAGTTTTCAAAATATCAGTTTCCTAAAATTCAAATTAGTTTGATTTTCTAGTAGACCTTACAGCTGACTATCGGACTACCGACGTCATAGAATGCGGTGTTGCCATTTTTACTTCATGGCTTGGAAGTTAAGGTGGCTGTGCTACAGGAGAAGAAATAGTCGACGGAGATTCGCCCAGATAGTTGAAGATAATATGAATATGACAACTTACGATAAACCTTGATGACTGCTGCACTCTTCATTGAAGCTAAATACTTTACTTCTATTTAACAATGAAGTTAATTAAATTAAAGGTAGTTTATACTAATCTTTAATCGAATATGGTATTAGATTAAGAAACTGAAACATTTAAAGAAAAGTGTATACATACTTAAAGAAAAAAATCACAAAGACGGTAAAACAACAGAGAGACGGTAATATAGGCAAGCGTCTTTACTCAAAGATTGCCTTGCCAGAAGTAAAGTTCTTCCTCTAAATTTACAAGCTTCACAAAAATAAGGTGTGATATCCCTCACTTAAAAATGACAGGCCAGCCTGTATGTATTTCTAGGAAGGTAAAAGGTTCTAACGACATCGAAAATAACGGTACCCTTTTAGCTAGGAAAGTGACGAAATATAAAACCTTTAACGTTAAATAAACGTTACGGAGATGCCCATCTACAACAAGTCTACAAGGCGCAACTAAGAAGTAGAATTCAACGAGCAAGTGAAAATTTGCAAGAGTTTGAAGCAGATGTTGGTCGTATAGTGCGGTTAGCTTATCCAGAGGCACCAGACAACATGTTGGAAGAAATTGCTGTAGATATCTTCGTCAATGGGTTAAAAGACAATGAATTACAGAAAGCTTTACGCCTTGGAAGCTAATTTACAGAAAGCCTTGGAACATGAAAGTGCTAGTCAAACTTCATGGACCCATCGAGTAAGAACCATTGAAGAAGGCGACGAACCAAAAGATGAACGTCTGGAAGAAATGGTACGAAAAGTAGTTCGTAACACGATGCCGAAGAGACGCGAGCCCAGATGTTGGAATTGTGCTGACGTAGGCCACATTTGCCGTAATTGCAAGAAGATGATACAACAGTCGGAAAACTAGAACGGGTCGACACCAAGGGGCAACTGCCGACCTTGAGAAACGCAGCCCCCATAGTAACTGAGTAGATAGGCTACGTATATCTGGGCTCATCCCCTAATTCGCATCCCCTAAAATCGCAACATCCGGTCGTAAGTTCCAAACGGCTTAACGTAGGATGACGTACGAGAGCTCGTTGGAAAGGGGATGAAAAATGGGGTTGAACGCAGTATGTGCCGTGCGCATCGGAGCATGCCAAAAGGTCATTACGTCATATCTTTGTTTCTATTGGTCCGATCGTGACGTATGAGGGCTCGTTGGAACGGGGAGGAGACGGGGACACAAAAAACAAAGATGGCAGCATTGCCAAATGGGCGCTAGAACGTATCTTCGTTGCTATTGGCATGATTTTGACGTATGAGGTGTCAAATGAAAGCGTTAGTGACACAGAAGCTATGTCAACGATCAGTATGAACATTCTTCTTCTTCTTCTTTTCCGTACAGTGCCTAAGAGAACGTGACATCCGACGTAGAACGTGACATTCGACGCAGAACGTGAAATGTCGCGTGAAATGACGTGACATTCGACGCAGAACGTGACATTCGACGCAGGACGTGAAATGTCACGTGACATTCGACGTAGAACGTGACATTCGACGTAGAAGGTGAAATGTCAGGCGAAATGACGTGACATTCGACGCAGGACGTGACATTCGACGCAGGACGTGACATTCGATATAGAACGTGAAATGACGTGACATTCGATGCAGAATGTAACAGGGTTTCAAAGAGATCTTATACATAGAATTTTATTAAATCAGACATCACAATGTAACTCATAATTCAAAATCCTTTAATTTGATGGATCATACGTTGATTTCCGCTTATCCGTTTAAAAGATATATGGTAAGGTGTCATAACTTGGTAGTTATGACACCGGCCGTTGTGATAACTTGGTAGAACAATAAATGCTTATTTATTGTTATTAACATTAAAACAAAACCATTGGCATAGAAAAATCTCTTATCGCAGTTTGATCTCTAGCAAACCCTAACTCGCTCAATTTTGCACCAAGTGCTCCGTGCAATATACCATTAGAAAGGTCTTTTCATGTATATTACGAAAATTACCGACCAAGTGCGATACGATCATTATTTATGGCTAAAAACATCATAAAACGAACCAACGTCAAATTCCCAATTCTCTTGTACTAATACAAATTATATCTTTATAAAATTTATCTAGAAACTTGACATATAAAACGTGACATTCTATCTAGAACATATTCAGTAGTAATGCGTAGGAGAAATAAACATATCTTTCATTAAAATATCTTTTATTATTGAGTTACATATAGATACAAGTTATATACAACACTGAAACTTTTATATTAAAAAAAAAGACATAGACATGTACAAGTATTGTTTATTTACATTACATTAGTACCAAAAGCACTTCTTTATAATCTTCCTCCATCTTTAGTAAGCGATTGGGATATGCCAGCCAAAATCGTCCCTTTTTCACAAAACCTAGTAGTTCAAGTAGCGTTTTACTCAGATAACCTCTATTCAAATATCGTATAAGGGTATTTCGTCGATCAGTATTTTTAATTATGTGATGTAATTTAATTTGAACGTCGTCTGTTAATGCCTCAATTTGTGTTTTTATGTGTAAAAGTCGTTCTTCTCTAAGTATTCGTTCTGCTTCCAATCTCCTTTGATATTCATTTCGCAGGTTTGTCAATTGTTCTTTACATGTTTCACATAATATGTACCTAGTCCTAGTATCGATCCAATCGTTCATTTCGAATATTTCTATACAACCGCAAGGTTTTATAGTTTCACTTATTGTCTCATAAGGCATTGTGTCTCCTAACCAGAGGAATAAATGTAAGAGACTTCTGAAGAGGTATCCGAAACGTTGAAAAAAAGAACTAGCATACTCCAGAGTGCTATTCTCTGCACACCCAGATACAGAGAGCAACAATAAGGCATGTAAACAGACCAGCACCTTGATTTATACTAATTTCCAAAAAATTGTTAATACAGTTATTTATACAAAAATCCGAACACACACATCTTCTGACTGAAGAAGTTATTGTGTAATATTAACCGTATTTTTATAAAGCATATATTATATGGATAAAATTATGTAGTATTAATCAAAGAATTGAAATTATATACAGAAGGCAGTTTGGGCAATATTATGTTTTGTAGGTTTGTCTTGTGCTTCGGATCTCTGGTAAGAAATAGTTACATAGACTGTACTCGTAAAATATGTTTGCAAGTTAAATGGTCTCGTCCAACAGTACTTGATCCTAACCTTAAATATGATTGGCTATATGTATATGGTTTTTCCGATGACTAAACGATCTTTCTAACTATTCTTTAAAGGTGTATTTTTCGCTACTTATTATTTAACATTTTAAGTCGTAAATGTATTGCAGTTTCGCTAAAAAACTTTTTATTCTTTACAATTCTAACATAATATTTCTTAAAAACATATCTTTTAGACTTTTAATTATATACAGATACAAGTTTAGATATTAGAGTTTTTAATTGTTGTAAGATATTTTCGTTTGAACAAGGCACTTCAAATAGATTCCAATTAAATGATCTTGCTGCAATAACTTTTCTCCAAAAATTGTTAATACAGTTCATCATCATCATCATAAGTGGCTCGACAATCCGTTGTGGATCTTGGCCTGCTCACAAAGAAGTCGCCACTCCTGTCGATTCCTGGCAACTTCCCTCCATCTTCTAACCCCTAGAATCTGTAGGTCTTCTTCCACATCATCAATCCATCTCATTCGTGGTCGTCCTCTGCTTCTTGTGCCCTCTGGTTGTGAAAAACCTCTTCGTGTATTCGTGATCTGACATCCTAGCAATGTGTCCAGCCCATCTAAGTCTCTGCACTTTAACGAATTTCACAATATCTGGATCGGTGTATAACTGATACAGTTCAAAGTTGTATCTTCGACGCCATAGCCCATTTTATCGATGGAAAGGGGAGGTGGTAATGATTATGTTAAGATAAAAATCAAACCAAAAGACATTGCTAAAAGGACACTAAGCCTGAAACGTCCAAACAACTCAACATACGACAACGTGCAAGGTATCGATGGAAAGGGGAGGTGGTAATGATTATGTTAAGATAAAAATCAAACGAAAAGACATTGCTAAAAGGACACTAAGCTTAAAACGTCTAAACAACTCAACGTAAGACAACGTGCAAGATATCGATGGAAATGGTAGGTGGTAATGAATGTGTAAAAATAAAAAAAAAGGCAAACACAATGCCAAAACTGCATTAAGCTTGAAACGTTCAAACGGTTCAACGTGCAAGGTATTGATGGATAAGGGAGGTTGTAACGAATATGTTAAGATAAAAATAAAGCGTAAAGACATTGCCCAAAGGACACTAAGCTTGAAACGTCTAAACAACTTAACGTACGTCAACGTGTAAGGTATCGATGGAAAGGGAAGGTGAGAACGAATATGTTAAGATAAAAAGCAAACGCAAAGACAACGGTACTAAGCTTGAAACGTCTAAACAACTCAACGTACGATAATGTGCAAGGTATCGATGGAAAGGGTAGGTGTTATTAAATATGTTAAGATAAAAAGCAAACGCAAAAACAATGCCAAAACGGCAATAAGCTTGAAACGTCTAAACAACTCAACGTACAACAACGTGGAAGGTATCGATGGAAAGGGGAGGTGGTAATGAATATGTTAAGATAAAAATAAAACGCAAAGACATTGTCAAAAAGACACTAAGCTTAAAACATCTAAACAACTTAACGTACGACAACATGTAAAGTATCTATGGAAAGGGGAGGTGGTAATGAATACGTTAACAAAAAAAAAAAAAAACAAAGATGACGGTATTGTCAAAAGGACACTAAGCTTGTAAGTCTAAACGGCTCAACGTACAATTGCGTGCAAGGGGTAGAAATGCAAATATCGATAGAAAAGGGGGTGGTCACGAACATGCTAAAACAAAACACAAATGCATAAACATTGCCAAAACTACACTACAGCAAATCTCTGTTATTAGTTATTAGTCAGATTACTACGTTAACTGAAAGAGGAGCGATATTTAATACGTAAACACAAAAAACAAAAGACAAAGACATTGTCAAAACGGCACTATATAGGATCTTTGTTGCTACTAATCGGATATAGAAAATAATAATCAAAGCAGTCTACATGCAAACATTAAAAAACATCGAAAATCATGAGCGGCAACACGTAATAAAAATATTTTAAAAAACATCAAAAATCATGAAAGGCAACACGCAAAAAGTAATAAACACATACAGCCAAGAAAATAATATTCACAAGCAGTACACATCAAAGAAAATACGGTTAAAATACATACTCAATTATGCAAACGAGACATGAACCTGTAAATTAACAACACAGAATTGTAAAAACGTAGCGAGTACATACCCAGACAGGCGTAATCTTTGAAAAAAAAAAAACGAGAGACAACCAAACAAAAATTTGTGAAATATGCTCAAATACAACAAAACTATGTTAAATACTGTCAAAATAAATACCTGCAAAGAAAAATGAACAAAGTATAGCGTGAACAATGGTAAAATATAATAAACTATGTAAACTACAGTAAAAAAAAACACCCTACAAAGAAAGAAGAAGCAAAAAAAATAACATAAAACATAACAGAAGAGGTACTAGTGTGTACAACAATTAAAAAAAAGTAATAAACACGTACTGAGGGCTAGCAAATAATGTTCAACTAAAATCGACATACAATAAAGTAATATCGATGGATAGGAACTAATGATCAAAGCAGTCGACATACAATAAAAAATACATTTGAAAAACATCAAACTTATAAGAGGCGACACGCAAAAAGTAATAAGCACCAATCGACTAATAGGAAATAATGATCAAAGCATGAAATGATCAATGAAAATACATTAAAAAATATCAAAATTATAAGAGGAAACATACAAAACAGTAATAAACACCTACCCGTCGGAAAGGTAATAAAATACAGTTAATACAATAAAACATATTGAATTATGCTAAAAACGAGACATGAGACAGACAATTAGCGACAAATAGCAAAGAACATCAAAAAACGTTTACAAATACCTGAGTACATATCCGATAGATGTAAATACACTCAAACTATATAAACTACAGTTAAAAAATAATTACCTACAAAGAAATAAACGAAAAAAATATATATAACGAACAAACATATCTTAAAACAGAAGAGGTGCTAATATGTAAAATAAGAGGGGTTACAATCTCACGGCAAAATACCGTCTAATAAAAAAAGCAAAGGGCAAGCCGCCTAAACACAATAACAATAAAATAAATTATTAAAAATAATTATTTCTAGCAGCCGTAAAAAGAAATAATGCATAAAGTCAACGAAATACCGTGAAAAATACATGAAAAACATCAAAAACATACACACAAAATGTAAAAAAATAGAAAAAAGCAATCTAGCATTTAACATGTAGGGGAAGAGGGGGCACAGTGTTACACGGGGTACAATGTTAAATTCTCCGCCATCTTCTTAAAGTTGAACTTAAAACCGTACCGTCGTCGTCGTAGTTACTTTCCGTTATTTGTTAACAGTAGGTGTGTTTGTAGACCGTCACTGTACATTTGAGTGAAAATATAAGTGTTTTTCTGTTTTTGTACCACCAAAGTAAGTAAATGATACGTATTAAAAACTGTTTTAACTCTTAGTAAATAAATATTACACATTGTATTGATATATATTACTATAAATGCGTCTTGTAGCTACACACTCGTAGGACTAACATAACCCCAAAAATTCGTGACTCGGCAAAAATATTATTTGAATGTAAAAACGTCGTTCGGGGCACAGAGTTACAACTTATGAAGGGGTACAGTGTTACACTACTTAGGCGTGGGGAACAGTGTGATATTTCATTTTTTGCTAGAAAAACAATGAAAATATGCATGATGTACAATACTAATTTTGTACTAAATTGCATATGGTAGTAGTAAGATGTTTTATTTACTTTTGTATTTTTATTTCAGAATCAAAATGGTTCGTAACAGATAATCCATCAGAAAAATAGCCTCATTTACCCATGATACAATGAAAACGGCCGTTCATAATGTAGTTAATAACGGATGGTCAGTAAGGGCAGCAGCCATTCAAGCTAATATAATTCATATGACTCTAAAAAGATATGTTGATAAATACAAAGCTTTGTCTGAAGAAGAGCGAGTAAATTTCAGATTTACGCCAAACTATGAAATAAATCAAGTTTTCTCGAAAGAGCTAGAAGATCAACTAAGAGATTATTTGATTATAGCTTGTAAAATGCACCATGGCTTAACCAGAAAGAATGTAATGCAGTTTGCATATGAATTGGCTGTGAAAAATAATCTTAAGTATCCAAATTTATGGAACGAAAATAAACAGGCTGGAGTAGACTGGTTGTACGGTTATATGAAACGATACTCCCAGCTATCCATAAGAAAACCTGAGGCGACTAGTCTGAGTCGTGCAACCAGTTTCAACAAAACAAATATTAACGAATTTTTTGACAATTTGGTAAGTGCTTTTAAAAAATTTCGCAATGGTCCAAGTCCAGAAAATATCTACAATTTGGATGAGACAGCACTTACCACTGTTCACAATCCTCCAAATGTAGTAGGTCCGAAAGGCTTAAAACAAATTGGACAAGTAACTTCAGGTGAAAGAGGGGTATTGGTGACGGTATGCTGTTTTATTAATGCAATAGGTAATTCTGTACCGCCCTTCCTTGTATTTCCCAGAGTTCATTTTAAGGACAGAATGTTGAAGGGAGCACCTCCTGGATCTGCAGGAGCAGCAGTAAAAACAGGTTGGGTCAACGGAGAAGTCTTCATCGACATATTGAGACATCTCCATCATTTTACAAAATCATCTTCAGAATCTCCCATACTACTAATTTTGGATAACCATGAGTCGCACATTACAATTGCTTCATTGGAATTTTGTAAGTCTAACGGAATTATACTTTTAACTTTACCCCCACACACAAGCGGAAAACTTCAACCTTTAGATAAAGCATTATATAAGTCATTAAAAACTCACTTTAATAAAGCCTGCAATGATTGGATGATAACTAATCCTGGCAAAACAATAACTATCTATGAAATAGCTGAACTCTTGGGCAAAGCATATCCACTTGCGTTTATTCCAAACAACATTATTAGTGGATTTAAGTCAACTGGAATTTGGCCATTGAATCGGCAGATCTTCTCTGAAGACGATTTTCTAGCATCTGCAGTAACTGACCGACCGTTTCCCGTAGAGCAGATGACAAATGAAACAGCTACGTTACCAATAAAACAAGTCGTTACTGAAACGCCTGATATGGCACCACAGCTAGTCAATAATGAAACTGCTGAGATAAAAACACATCAAATACCTGAGATAATGCCTGTGGCAACTGCATCATTTCAGCTGCCTTCATGTTCGGCAATATCCTCAGAAGTTCCGTCAACTTCATCATGGTTGTCATCGCTAGTCTCTCCAGAACAAGTTCGCCCTTTTCCTCGAGCAGAAGATAGAAAAGAAGGAAGAGGAAAGAACCGAAAACGTAAAAGTCAAATATTAACAAATACACCTATTAAAGACGCACTAATTGCTGATCTAAACGTAAGGCATGAGAAGAACGCAACTAGAAAACGCGGTGAAATAAACACGTCAAAAAAATGTGGTAAAACAAAAATGTCTGTCTTACATAAAAGGATTCAGAAACAGACATCAGCGTCAGAAGACGAAGAGTCGCCTAATAAAGATGAAAATGACAGAAAGCGAAAAGAAGTTGTAAAAAGAAACGTTTTTCAATCAAATACACGTAAACTTCAAGATATGGAAGATTCTTCTGACTCAGAGAAATCGGAAGAATCTTTCTCTTGTGCTGATAGTGAATCAAGTATGGGATCGTTTATAAGTCATAGACGAAGAGATATCCCAAATGGATTACGACGATAATAAAGAAATAAACGTTGGCGATTATGTTCTCATTAAAGAAGGTATCTCAAAAGGCATAGAAATATTGTCTATAGGACATATTATTGGCAAAACTGAAACTACAGTGAAAGTTACCTATATCCGTCGTTTATTTCCCAAGTTCACATTTATTTCCTCCAATGAAAACTACGTATTTAATGTCTCCCAAGTTGTTTTAAAATTACCAACTCCCAAACCTTCAGGCCAGACAGCACGCAGAAGTGAAATGCTGGTGTTTCCCGTAGATTTTCAAAATTATTATAATGTATTAAAATAAATTTTATATTATTTGTATGTAGAGTTACGACAAATAAATGGTATTTAATATAAAATTCTCATTAATCACTTCAGTATTCCTTGTGTAACAGTGTACCCCATAGTATATAACACTGTTCCCCACTAGTGGGGCACAATGTTACAATTGTATTTTCTCTACAAAATCGTTTTTACCGACTAGTCATGTAAGTTTTTCCTATAGTTGATTATATAATAGTATGCGTCAAATCCAAACGAGTTCTAAATTATTAAAAATTTTATTTTTAATGAAATCCTGTCAAAATGACATCAAATAAAAACATTTATGTAACACTGTGCCCCCTCTTCCCCTAATTGTAGCAATAAAAACATCAAAAAGGACAAGAGGTGTTATACATAAACAAAAATTACTTGTCACCATCCGACGGCAAAAGAAATTAGTGCATAAGTCGTCGAAATACAGTAAAAACACAGAAATATCTACCAAAATACTGCTAAGGGTAAAGATAAAAACAGTGCCAAAATACTAGAGTAGAACTAGACGTTCTTTGGAAAAAATGAGACAACCGAACGAAAATCTGTGAACTATGCTCAAATACAATAAACTTATGTAAACTGCTGTCGCAAATAAAGAACTGCAAAGAAATAAACAAATATACAGGGGTGATATAAAAAAACTACATGTAAATTATTGTCAAAAATAAACACCTGCAAAGAAAAGAAGCAAAATCTAAAGTGAAAAAAAAAAATTTTGAAATATAATAAAAATATTTAAAATACAGTCACAAAACACTATTTGCGAAAACACTCACACTACGGCTGCAGAAGCTTGGATATTGTCTATGTACAGAACACATCGACCCCAGTGTTCTCAGAAAATAACACAGAAACAGTAGACACACTAACAGTGGATGTATGTTGCAGATGCTACAGACTCTGTCACTGTAGTGTCACACGCCGTTTGTACCGTTAAATATCACAAAATACTAGCGGTGTGTAACAATATAGTTTCTGAAGGATACGACGTTTAATTTTGATGACTGAACACTTACATACTGATTTGAAAACTGTACAACCAAGTGCTTCCAGCCCATGCATTGATAACAAAAAACCGATAACTTGAAAAAACACATAAACATGTTTACTATTTTGGCGAATTTTCTAGGCTGGGATTATGAACAAATAATGGATCACACAATATTCTTTTAATCTAAATCAAAAATAGTCTCAATACAAGCAAAAATAAGAGTGTATAAAATAATAATAATTCGTCCCACAATAACGTATGGAAGCGAGACATGGACTCTGAACCAGCGGGAAACGACAAAATTACTGGTACTGGAAAGAAAGATACTGCGGACTATCTATGGGCCTTGCAGAGAAGAGACAACAGGAGAATGGAGAAGAAGACACAATGATGAATTCCAGACAGTTTGTGGAGATGAAAATATAGTACGCTACATTAAAGTAAACCGAATAAGATGGGCGGGCTATGTACTAAGATCGAGTGACGAAAGACTCCTGAACGCCACATTCTGGGAAAGGCCCGATGGCAGAAGGTCAGTTGGTCGCCCAAGAAAGAGATGGAGTAGCCAGTGATCTACGCAAAATGGGAATACAGCAATGGGAAATAGCTACTCAGGACCGACAACAATGGAGGGAAATAGTAAACGCGGCCAAGACTCACATAGAGTTGTAGAGCCAAATGATGATGATGATTATGACAATATTCTTTCAGGAATTGCGGTTTTCGATCTAACCACGAGACTGTAAGAAAACGATAACTAGTAATGTACTACACAAAAACAATTAAATTTATCATCTATAGTTTTAAATGAAATTAGGAAATAACAATTACCTAAATATGCCAAATAGCCAATAAGGCCTGTCGTTCGATAGATCCAATAATATGTTATTTTTATTGGCAAAAAAAAATCAACCGAATCGACTGCTTTGACAAAACACAAAAAATATGTGTAATAGAACCACCGAAAGACCAAAAAACCGATATTATCGATCAAAAAAACCAATAGTGATCGATAGGGTCTGTGACAAGCAAACGCAAGGACAATGCCAAAACGGCACTAAGCTTGAAACGTCCAAACGGCTCAACACCCAATAACGTGCAAGGTATCGATGGAACGGGGAGGTGGTAACGAATATGTTAAGATAAAAATAAAACGCAAAGATATTGAAAAAACGGTACTAAGCTTGTAAATTCCAAATGACTCAACGTACAACAATCTGCTACTAAATGACATCGACAAATAGAATACCATTTTACGTTAGGAGCATATACTAGAAGAGCAAAGTCACTCTCATTTAAGATTAAATGATACCATTCTCTTGGTGACTCTTCGTAATCATTTACCATCTAAATAGATGGTAAATGTATTAGGTTAGATGGTCTCTGCGTACCTCTGTCTACGTGTTACAGATGGTTCTGTGTGCCTCTGCATGTCTCTGCGTACCTCTGTCTACGTATCACAGATGGCTCTGTGTGTCTCTGCGTCGAATATCACTTCATTCATGTCATTTCACGTGACATTTCACGTGAAATGTCACGTCCTGCGTCGAATGTCACGTGATTCATGTAAACGTCAAATGCCACGTTATAAACGTCACATTTTTACATGAAGACGTCACGCGTCACGTCAAAACGTCACGCATCACGTCAAAAACGTCACGTTTTAAAGTCAACACGTCACACCTTACATATGGATAACATGAGAGTAAAGCGTCTTTTCGTCTCTTGAGTAAAGTTAGCGACGGTTGAGCGATGGTTAATTTATTAGGTTAGGTGGTGCCGCGAAGCGACCCGACAAGCGACCCGCGAAGCGACAAGCGACGAAATAAAAAGACTCATAGCAATAGCAAACAGAACTGTTCACGGCCTCCAGAGACATTTAAAAAATAAAAATATAAAACGTGCACTAAAGCTTAATATATACAGGACCTTAACCCATTAGCGCCTAACGGTACCATATGGGCTCGTTAGAAGGAGGTTTTTAAAACGTGAAGAATTTTTTGTAGTGGGGACTCCGAAGCGGTTTGAGTGGTCAGACAAGTTTAGTACATGTCGATACATACCTAGGAGAGTTTGTGCGAACCAGTGGTAAAAGGTTTCGTTTGTTTTGGATATTTGAATACATGTGATAGTAATATTCGTGAAAAATATGGACATCAAATTTGTGTAAGTATTATTTAACTCTGAAAATATTATCTAGCTAATTGCATTTATACGTATATTATCAATAACATGTGAAGGAATGTTAGTATGTAAAAACTGTTTTTGTCTAAATTATTATGGCTATAAAATTTGCCTCTAAACATAGGTGTGCCCATATGGGCTCGTTAGGCGTTAATGCCATTTAAGAATAATGTGTTTTATTTTAGGGGAATTACGCTTCAAGAAGCTCTAGATATAGCTTATGATGAAGGAAATGCCGTAGATATATATATTGAGCCTCCTGATAGTAACATCTTAACTGATGAAGACTCTGCAGATGAAGATGAGAGTGGTTTAGCAGACAATTTGTCGGCAGGACAACTGAGTGCTCCAGCTGAGATTGTATTTGCGAACAAAGACAGACTGGGACTCAACCTTGATAATATTGATATTTTATCTGCATCAACTCATGTACATGTTCCAAATAAGGACAGTTATTCACTGAATATAGCCATCAAACCAGCAGTCACCAATTTTGTTGAAGGAGATTTGCAAACCGGTAGTCGTACATTTCCACCAGGGGACTACTCTAAATACCAATCGTTGAGCTGTTCAGAGATATTTGAATGTTTTTTCTCCGACGATTTGCTTCAAATAATTTTACATGAAACAGTAAACTATGCTTTATTTCAAAATTGTCCTAATCCTAATCTGACCATAGAAGAATTAAAAGTTTTTATTGGTATTCTGATCCTCAGTGGAATTAATGTTTTGCCATCGAAAAGAAGTTATTGGGAAAACTCAGATAATATGAAAAATATTATGATATCAGAAGCCATGCGCCGTGATAGTTTTCTTAAACACTTTATACCTGAACCAAATCTTTCCTACGATGAATCGATGATTCGGTATTTTGGTCGCCATGGATGTAAACAATTCATCCGTGGCAAACCAGTAAGATTTGGATACAAAGTTTGGTAGTTGAATACTCCGAATGGTTACTTGGTGAATTTTGAAGTATACCAAGGAAAAAATCCGATCAAATTCTAATTATGAATCAATTTTTGGAAAACCAACGGCTCCTCTACTGCAAATGATTGAGGAACTAAAGGAAAAAGGAAACTTTCCGTACATTTTTTTTTTCGATAACTTGTTTACAAATCCAAATTTATTATGTACTCTAAAAGCTAATGGTTATACTGGAACCGGCACTATAAGGGAAAACCGCTTGCCAAAGGACTGCCCTCTTCCTTCAAAAAAGGAGGTTGAAAAACAAAGAAGAGGATACTTTTCATACATTTTAGACAGGGAAACGGGAATAGTGTATGTTAGATGGATGGACAATAATGTTGTCACCCTTGCTAGTACGAGTTATGGTATTGAGCCAGTGAAGGCAGTAGACAGGTTTAACAGAAAAGAAAAGAAAATACTTCCCATACCAAGGCCTAATCTTATAGCGGAATACAATAAAAATATGGGTGGAACTGACCAAATGGACAACATATCTTGGTAAGTTTGTCTCTTTGTCTGCCTTTAGAATATAATTTTTTATCTGATTGTAGTTATCGCATTGGTATTAGATCAAAGAAATGATACTGGCCCATATTTACTTATCTAATTGATGCTGCATTACAGAATGCATGGATTTTGTACAGAAAAAGTGGCCGAAAAATTAGTCAACTAGATTTTAGACGAAGTATTTACCAGGTAAATAAACAGGTAGAAGGAAGCTATTCAGTAGTACTCTTGTGTTTCTTTTCTTTATTTCAGACGTATTTAACAAGATACAGGGTACAACCGAAAGCTACTGGACGAGCACCGAAAGCAGCAGCGAGTGATTTTCGAGTTAGCAATGATATTAGATATGATATGATGGAATGCATCATTACATTATTACAGTCCCCGAAGGTAAAAGGCGAAGATGTGGGGGTGACAATTGCAATAGTAGGGGACGAACAATGTGATGCAAATGCAATATTGGACTTTGTATAGATTGTTTTCGAATGTTTCATAATCAATAGTTAATTTTTATAAAAATAATTTTTTTTTGTGTATAATATAGGTTGCGCCTAACGAGCCCATATGGGAACAGCTATTTTAAAGCATCTTGTTGTTCCTAATAAAAAAATATGGTCAAAAGTATGTTGTAGGGTCTTATTTTAGTCATTATTATTGTAAATTTCTAAAATTTTAAGAAATTTTTTTTTCTCGGCGTTAATGGGTTAATAAGACCAGTTTTGATATATGGGGCTGAAACGTGGATCTTATCTCAAAATGATAAAAGACTTCTTGGTATTTTTGAGAGAAAAATTCTTAGAAAGATTTTTGGGGCCGTAAATGAAAATGGGCTATGGCGTCGAAGATACAACTTTGAACTGTATCAGTTATACACCGATCCAGATATTGTGAAATTCGTTAAAGTGCAGAGACTTAGATGGGCTGGACACATTGCTAGGATGTCAGATCACGAATACACGAAGAGATTAACATTTTCACAACCAGAGGGCACAAGAAGCAGAGGACGACCACGAATGAGATGGATTGATGATGTGGAAGAAGACCTACAGATTCTAGGGGTTAGAAGATGGAGGGAAGTTGCCAGGAATCGACAGGAGTGGCGACTTCTTTGTGAGCAGGCCAAGATCCACAACGGATTGTCGAGCCACTTATGATGATGATGATGAACTGTATTAACAATTTTTGGAGAAAAGTTATTGCAGCAAGATCATTTAATTGGAATCTATTTGAAGTGCCTTGTTCAAACGAAAATATCTTACAACAATTAAAAACTCTAATATCTAAACTTGTATCTGTATATAATTAAAAGTCTAAAAGATATGTTTTTAAGAAATATTATGTTAGAATTGTAAAGAATAAAAAGTTTTTTAGCGAAACTGCAATACATTTACGACTTAAAATGTTAAATAATAAGTAGCGAAAAATACACCTTTAAAGAATAGTTAGAAAGATCGTTTAGTCATCGGAAAAACCATATACATATAGCCAATCATATTTAAGGTTAGGATCAAGTACTGTTGGACGAGACCATTTAACTTGCAAACATATTTTACGAGTACAGTCTATGTAACTATTTCTTACCAGAGATCCGAAGCACAAGACAAACCTACAAAACATAATATTGCCCAAACTGCCTTCTGTATATAATTTCAATTCTTTGATTAATACTACATAATTTTATCCATATAATATATGCTTTATAAAAATACGGTTAATATTACACAATAACTTCTTCAGTCAGAAGATGTGTGTGTTTGGATTTTTGTATAAATAACTGTATTAACAATTTTTTGGAAATTAGTATAAATCAAGGTGCTGGTCTGTTTACATGCCTTATTGTTGCTCTCTGTATCTGGGTGTGCAGAGAATAGCACTGTGGAATATGCTAGTTCTTTTTTTCAACGTTTCGGATACCTCTTCAGAAGTCTCTTACATTTATTCCTCTGGTTAGGAGACACAATGCCTTATGAGACAATAAGTGAAACTATAAAACCTTGCAGTTGTATAGAAATATTCGAAATGAACGATTGGATCGATACTAGGACTAGGTACACTTCCCGTCATATAAAACTGGTACACTTTTTTTTCCCAATGTAAACCTGTGTTCAGACTGGACACAATGGTTCGTGAATCAATTCGTTGTTGCCATCACAGATAACGTAATTGCACTAAATCTAAATAAAAAAAAACGTCCAAAAATGTATTATTGTAATTGTATTGTAATGTAGATAGGTATTATTTTTATCATTAACAACAAAAAACTGTATCTAATTAATTTAATAACCAGAGATAGGGTTGAGTTAATATCCAAAATATTTGAAGGATCTGTATTGGCACAGGGAACATTGGAATGTGTCTACTGTAATTTTATACTTCAATTGCCTACCGAACACCAACTGTATTTTGTGTTAATAAGTTTAGTAACAGGCAAACTACCAAAATTAATTTATTATTGAGTATAAGAACGATAAATGTGAAAAAAAAATATTATACTTTATCCTACGTATTATAAACTATAAAATATCCGGGGCGAAAAAACGCTTTTCAAAACGTGACAGTTACAATCTAATATGCGACTGTAATGTTTTATTATAATAATTTAAAGTTATGTCTAGATTGATTATCTATCATTATTTTTGAATCGAAATATTTTCATAAATTATAATAAGACACAAATCAGTGTATGGGTACTTAATTGAGATCATGGAAAATTACAAAATTAATATTTGAATTTTTTAGGATGCATGTTTAAACAAATTTAATGTGATTGACTCATCGAGAATGCTCGAGGTTTTAGTTTTTAGTACACTCAAAACTGGCGGTCTGTCGCACAGCCCTGATTTTAGATGGTTTCATATAATATTTTCGTTGAACTGGCAACGGTGCCCTAGAAATTAGAATGACACATGTAACAAGATCAACGTACACAACTTAAAAAACACGATTTTTGGTTATAAGAGTTGTACCAGTTTTTTATGACGCGAACGGTACATATTATGTGAAACATGTAAAGAACAATTGACAAACCTGCGAAATGAAGATCAAAGGAAATTGGAAGCAGAACGAATACTTAGAGAAGAACGACTTTTACACATAAAAACACAAATTGAGGCATTAACAGACGACGTTCAAATTAAATTACATCACATAATTAAAAATACTGATCGACGAAATACCCTTATACGATATTTGAATAGAGGTTACCTGAGTAAAACGCTACTTGAACTACTAGGTTTTGTGAAAAAGGGACGATTTTGGCTGGCATATCCCAATCGCTTACTAAAGATGGAGGAAGATTATAAAGAAGTGCTTTTGGTACTAATGTAATGTAAATAAACAATACTTGTACATGTCTATGTCTTTTTTTTTAATATAAAAGTTTCAGTGTTGTATATAACTTGTATCTATATGTAACTCAATAATAAAAGATATTTTAATGAAAGATATGTTTATTTCTCCTACGCATTACTACTGAATATGTTCTAGATAGAATGTCACGTTTTATATGTCAAGTTTCTAGATAAATTTTATAAAGATATAATTTGTATTAGTACAAGAGAATTGGGAATTTGACGTTGGTTCGTTTTATGATGTTTTTAGCCATAAATAATGATCGTATCGTACTTGGTCGGTAATTTTCGTAATATACATGAAAAGACATTCGGAGCACTTGGTGCAAAATTGAGCGAGTTAGGGTTTGCTAGAGATCAAACTGCGATAAGAGATTTTTCTATGCCAATGGTTTTGTTTTAATGTTAATAACAATAAATAAGCATTTATTGTTCTACCAAGTTATCACAACGGCCGTTATGACACCTTACCATATATCTTTTAAACGGATAAGCGGAAATCAACGTATGACCCATCAAATTAAAGGATTTTGAATTATAAGTTACATTGTGATGTCTGATTTAATAAAATTCTATGTATAAGATCTCTTTGACACCCTGTTACATTCTGCATCGAATGTCACGTCATTTCACGTTCTATGTCGAATGTCACGTCCTGCGTCGAATGTCACGTCCTGCGTCGAATGTCACATCATATCGCATGACATTTCACCTTCTACGTCGAATGTCACGTTCTACGTCGAATGTCACGTGACATTTCACGTCCTGCGTCGAATGTCACGTTCTGCGTCGAATGTCACGTCATTTCACGCGACATTTCACGTTCTGCGTCGAATGTCACGTTCTACGTCGGATGTCACGTTCTCTTAGGCACTGTACGGAAAAGAAGAAGAAGAAGAATGTTCATACTGATCGTTGGCATGGCTTCTGTGTCACTAACGCTTTCATTTGACACCTCATACGTCAAAATTATGCCAATAGCAACGAAGATACGTTCTAGCGCCCATTTGGCAATGCTGCCATCTTTGTTTTTGTGTCAAAGTATTCCCCGTCTCCTCCCCGTTCCAACGAGCCCTCGTACGTCACGATCGGACCAATAGAAACAAAGATACCTAATAATGCCCTTTTGGCATGCTCCGATGCGCACGGCACATACTGAGTTCAACCCCATTTTTCGTCCCCGTTCCAACGAGCCCTCGTACGTCACGATCGGACCAATAGAAACGAAGATACGTTTTAGCGCCCATTTGGCAATGCTGTCATCTTTGTTTTTTGTGTCAAAGTATTCCCTGTCTCCTCACCGTTCCAACGATTCCTCGTACGTCACGATCGGATCTACATCGAATGTCACGTTCTATTAGGCACTGTACGGAAAAGAAGAAGAAGAAGAAGAATGTTCATACTGATCGTTGACATGGCTTCTGTGTGTCACCAACGCTTTCATTTGACACCTCATACGTCAAAATCATGCCAATAGCAACAAAGATACATTCTAGCGCTTATTTGGCAATGCTGCCATCTTTGTTTTTTGTGTCCCCGTCTCCTCCCCGTTCCAACGAGCCCTCATACGTCACGATCGGACCAATAGAAACAAAGATATGACGTAATGACCTTTTGGCATGCTCCGATGCGCACGGCACATACAGCGTTCAACCCCATTTTTCATCCCCTTTCCAACGAGCCCTCGTACGTCATCCTACGTTAAGCCGTTTGGAACTTACGACCGGGGGTTGCGATTTTAGGGGATGCGAATTAGGGGATGAGCCCAGATATACGTAGCCTATCTACTTAACTGTGAACATTACGTCCTCCGGTAAAATTCATAGCTTGTACATCGAGGGTCGTATCAATAATAAATGTAGATCGTTTTTGGTAGATACAGGTGCAACGAGAACTATTGCACGGCCAGAAGTAGTACGAGGCCATCTTAAATTATCGCCTGCAACAGTAAAGCTTAGAACAGCAACTGGTGAGATAATTAATACATATGGCGAGGCTAATATGTCAGTATCCATTGGCCAGACCACAGTGAAACATAGAGTATTAATTGCAGATATCTCCGACGAGTTCATATTGGGGATGGATTTACTAAGGAAAGTTGGGTCTGTATTGAGGCCTAGTGAATGGGAAGTATAGAAAGGTGTGAAACGACCACGCTAGAACAGTTCCTGTCACCACATAGCCCTCTGGGGTATCTGGGAATCTTTCCCAGGTATTCGAGAGACTAGGAAGGGAAGAACTGTTCGCGACCAAGAAGCAGCCTACCCAAGCTAAGGTGTGAGGTAATCGTGCCGATGGCTGTATGGCCACAGGGTTTTATGTGGTCGTGAACGATCCCCCTGGGGAACCAGGCAAACCCCACTGTATAAAGCCTTCCCCTGGTAATGCGGGGCTCTGCCAGGGGTGACCAAGCTTTCCCTAGCTACTCGTGGGAACAACATGAACACGAAAAACAAAAAACCAAAACCAAATTCCGAGGTTGGACCAAAACGTTCACCTCAGTCTGAAGCCGCAGATAAGGATGGACAGCAATGTTCACCTTTAATCTCGGCCAAACCGGAGGCTGGACCAAAACGTTCACCTCAGCCTGAAGCCGGAGCTAAGGATGAACAGCAATGTTCACCTCAAGCTTCGGCCCAAGCGGAGGATGGACAAGGACCACCTCGGGAAAACCGGCCAAAACGCCACAGAATTAGCGGCGCCGAGGCAAAAAGAAGGAAGAAGGCCAGAGAGGCGATGGGAAAAGCACCCACGGGAGCAGCTCATCCCTCTCCAGCCCCTCCCAAAACAAAGGTGAAGATGCCCACATCGGAGGCTGACAACGGTTCCACCTCCAAAAGAGGACAGGAACCAACAGCCCCCGGTGTGAAGCGCCTTCGCCCAAGTACCTCCACGGAGGGCACGCCGAGGAAGCATAAGAAGTCACGCGGTGGTGGAAACACCGCTGCGCCTTCCCAAAGCTTCGCTGAAGCTACCTTAAGACATCTTAAGGTTGCTATTATAGATAAGTTAAACCCGTATGGAAAGGTCACCGCCGACCGGGCAAACCTTATTAAACAAAGCCTAATCGAGGAATTGGACAGAACAATCTTGTCACCCTCGAGCAGCCAGGTAAAAGCACTCACGTTCAAGTCGTGGACTTACTCAGGTGAGATCATCAGAGTAGTCTGTGATGACGATGAGGCGCTTGCATGGCTGGAAAAGGCTACATCTGACCTCAAACCGTGGGAGGAAGCATCACTGGCTGTTGTCAGTCAGGATAAGCTCCCAAAACTTACCAAAGCCTCTCTATGGATCCCGGAGGATGCTATTAGCACCTCTGATGACCCAGAAAGAGTGCTGCGGAGGTTAGCGGCGCAAAATTCAGACATGGCAGTCGCGAGATGGTGCACCTTCCACCATGAGGTAAAAAAGGATCCTAAAGGACACCTGTTTATCTTCGGAATCGGAGACGATGACATGGTTGTCCTTAGGAAAAGGGCAATGAGGCTGAGCTGCACGTTCACCTCATTGCATCTAAAAACAAGCACAAGCAAAGTGCAGGACACCTCCTCGGAACCAGGAACCTCAGACACGCGGCAACCGACTGCGGTTGCTGAGACTGAGACAACCCTGGTCCCACAGCAGGGAGAAGATCATCAGATGATGGTTGACGAACTCTGCGGAGGAAGTTCCGAAATAACTGAGGCTGCCCCCTCCTCAACCGAGGAGAAAATGGACACCTAAAAAGAGCCGAAACGATACCTAAGCCATGGGCCAGGATGTCGAAAAAAATAAGGTTACTATTATTCAATGCAACCTCCAACACAAAAAGGTGGCAACGGCAACACTATGTCGCCGCCTGGATGTAACGGAGGATGCAATAGCACTAATCCAAGAACCTTGGATAAATAAGACCAAAATAACTGGTCTTAGCAGCCTAAACGGTCAAATTTTCAGCTTACCAAGCAATCAACAACCGAGAACAGCAATATATGTTCCCAGAAAAATCAAAGCCTCCCCCATGGCGCAGTTTTTAACCTCAGACGTAACTGCGGTTAAAGTAAAGTGCCCATGGGGAAAGGGCAAAAATAGAGAGTTGATACTAGCATCAGTCTACCTACCCTCAGATGCAGCCACCCTACCACCAACAAGGGAAATGGAAGATCTGGTAGACCATTGTCTCAGTCAGAAGGTAGAACTTATTATCGGCTGCGATTCGAAGTCTCACCATTTAGGCTGGGACAGCAGAGATAACAACGCTCGAGGTAAGTCTCTTTATAACTATATTACTATAAAAGATTTGTATATCTTAAATAAGGGCACCGAACCTACCTTTATTAATGTTCGTAGCCAACGTAATGTAACAGTCATCGATATCACGCTGGCAACAGCTGAAATATCGAATAAAATTCAGAACTGGCAGGTATCGGAGGATATTTCTATGTCCGACCACCGCTGGCTAACCTATAATATTAGTCTGGAAAAAAGCCTTATCAAATCGCGCGACCCTAAGAGGACGGATGTAGAACTCTACAACCGACTCTTAGAAGATGCTCTGCGGAATGAAAGGGCTTCAACTCCAGGAACTAATACAGAATTGGAAAGGTATGCGGTATCTATCCAAAACAAAATAAGCTATGCTTATAAAAAATCCTGTTCAATAAGGATGGTCCAGGAAAGTCGCAAAACCAACTCTTGGTGGTGCACTGAATTGGAACACCTTAGGAAGACAGCAAGAACAGCTTTTAATAGAGCAAAACGCACCAAACTCAAAAAGGATTGGGATTCTTACCAATCAAATCTCAGAGAGTTTAAAAAAGTCTGCAGACAAAGACAAAGAGCTGCTTGGAGAACCTTCTGTGAGGAAATCGAAGATTTCCCGCAGGCTTCCAGGTTACAAAAAGCGCTCTCAAAGGACCCACATCGGTATGTCGGCATACTAACGAAGGAAGATGGGAATAAAACTTCCAACCTTCGCGAAAGTGCTGAGGTCCTGATGAAAACACACTTTCCCGGTTCTAGTGTCTCAACAGCACCAAACCGGATGGAAGAAGCAATCATACCGTCAACAAACGACTGGCATCTCGCCAGAACAATGATTAATGAGGAAAAGGTAAAATGGGCCTTTCAAATCACCAGGGCCTGACGGCATATATCCAGCCCTACTACGGTGGGGACTGGATATCCTTCTGCTGCACCTCGTGGAAATATTCAGAGCCTCTTTGGTTCTGAGATATATTCCTAGGAAGTGGAGAGAGGTACGTGTGGTCTTCATACCAAAACCAGGTAGAATGGACTACACCCTACCAAAGGCTTTCCGACCAATTAGCCTAACATCCTTTCTGTTGAAAACGATGGAAAGGCTATGCGAGAGGTACATAAGGGATGAAGTTCTGGTCCATAACCCACTTCACCCAAATCAACATGCATATACTTCGGGAAGATCTACCGATTCTGCACTGCATCATGTAGTGGGAAGAATTGAAAGATCGCTGGATAATAAAGAATCCACCCTAGGTATATTCATAGACATTGAGTGAGCGTTTGATAAAACCACATTCCCAAATATCACCCAACAGCTCAACGTCAGGAATGTTCCCCTGGCCATAAGCGAATGGATATTCAGTATGCTCTCTAATAGAGCAATAAGCATAAATGTAGAAGACGTTTCTGTTAGAGGCATGGTTACGAGGGGCTGTCCACACAGTTTCTACACAATAGCCTATGCAGACGATATTGCTGTCCTGCAAAGCGGTAAGTTTGAGAGCACACTATGTGAGAGATCACAAGTTGCTCTCCGACTAATAGAAACATGGGGCAAGGAACACTCACTATCTATAAATCCAAAGAAAACTGAGATGGTCCTCTTTACCAGGAAAAGAAGAATCACGGGCTTAATACCCCCAAGGATTCTAAACTACAGTCTAAATTTTTCTGACGAGGTGAAGTACCTTGGTATTACCCTTGACAAGAAGTTAACATGGAACTCACACTTAGATGGTAGAGCTAAAAGAGCATATATTGCCTATGAGCATGTCGACGAACGGTCGGACGCACCTGGGGCCTCACGCCCAGGGTGATCGCCTGGGTCTACACCGCTGTCATTAGGCCAATGCTAACTTACGGAGCTATTGCTTGGGTACCAAAAGTGCTACAGGCAACAGCGATTAACAAACTAAACCATATTCAGCGGATGGCTTGCATAAATATAACAGGTGCCATGAAAACAACACCAACTGCTGCAATGGAGTTGATCATTGGCATCACGCCTCTAGATATATATGTCAAAGAGATGGCGCTAGTGACAATGATGCGACTGCGCTCAGCTGGTGCACACCTTGATGTAGGAATGGGACAATTGAGAACTCGTTTCTGGCGAGAAGAGTTGGATGCGTTACCACTTCTACAGGCAGGCTGCGACTCAATTGAACCTAAGTTTGTCTTCAACAAACCCTACAAAATTGAAACAGGACAGTATATGGAGACAAACGTGGCAAATGCCTATTGCATATACACCGATGGCTCCAAAATGAAAGAAGGCTCAGGATGCGGGATATACTCCAGATCACTGAACCTAAGAATAAAGTGGGGTATGGGCAAAAATGTCAGCGTAGTTCAGACAGAACTGACTGGTATCTCCATAGCCGCAAAAGAGATAACCCAAAAAGGTATAGCAGGTAAAACTATAATCATCTGCACAGATAGCAGACAAGCGCTACTAACCTTGAATAGACCACGTGTCACATCAGGTTTAGTAATGGAGTGTCACAAGTCACTAACCCAAGCTTCGGATGGTAATACCATCATCCTGAGGTGGGTTAAAGGACACAATAGGAATAAAGGCAACCGCATTGCTGACCAATTAGCTAGGAAGGCGGCAGGCCTAAGACACTTAGGACCTGGGGATCTTTTTGGTTGGTCAACTACAACAATCGCGGAAATTGTCAAATGTCACTCCCATGCGCAAACCGTAAAAAGATGGGAAGAAGGGAAAGGATATAAACTTGCCAGGGTAACACTAAGTAACCTTGAAGAGTCAACATCTAAGAAGTACTTGGGAATGACCAGGAAAAACCTACGTTTGGCAGTTGGTTTTTTAACTGGTCATTGTCAACTAAGCAAACACCTCCATACACTGGGGCTAGCAGACACACCTCTATGTAGGAAGTGTGAACGAGAAGACGAAACTGTTGAGCATGTCCTATGTGAATGCCCAGAGTTATCGTTAATACGAGAGTACGCGTTCGGCGAGTCCTGGCCAACACCTGCCCACATAAGAGAGATGTCTCCTGGTGACTTGTCCACCTTCCTAGAATTGGCAGGATGGACAATGAGCTAAGGGTGACAGCTCCCTGGAAGGATGCACAATGGGTCAATTGTGGCCTAAGTGCTGTGAAACTTAACTCGCCCTCCCTACTCTACCGATACAGACAGATGGGGCTGTATTGAATGTCAAAGATGGAGTTCTCGAGATCGGTGGTGAAGAGTTGCCGTTTCATGAAGACAAAGAAGATGTTCATGCAGAGCTGGAGAGCTCTGTAGATTTCGCCATCCTGGGCCTACATCTGGAGTTACTGATCGGGACGCTCAGATCTAAGAGGGGAGCAGTGTAATGAAATAGCCCATCTCCGATACGTCATAATTCTTAGAATTAGAGATGGGACTACGCCAGAATGTTCTCGAACATAGTAACTTTAGTATATATATGTAACGATGTTATGAGTTTAGTTTAGTTGATAAGAGACTACCGAACTGTAAACTTATATATTTATATAAATTCGAACCGCTCGTTTTATTTAATCTCGCTACAGTATTCAGCAATTGTTTGAAATACTAAAATGGAAAATTTATACATTTAATTTATGCAGATTATACTGTTGGGTGTGTACAAAAACGTAATTTTGTTTTCGAAAGTGTTTGAAAAAGAGATACTGAGCAGTGGCGAATACATGTACACTGAATGGTAGCAGTGCAGAAGTTAATATTTGTAAGTACTACCAATATGCTTTGAGAGAAGCTTAGGCTAGGAGAAGTGAGTATCCATGAGGATATAGGAATTTTGGTTGGGACGTGAGATTGAGATTCGTTTTTGGGAGCAAATCCAAAGAAGGTAGTTTAGCTAGCGAATTGACAAAAGAATATCTAGGTAAATTTTAGCATTGAATGAAATTAAAAGGTAAGCGGTTTATTAAAATTTATGAACATAGTCCAGAGATATAAAGTTTTGAAACGAAACAGTAATTAATTAAATTTATAAATTCGTTTTTGTTGTAAGTTTTTGTAAAATATATAGGTTATTTAGTAAAGCGAATCAATATTGGCTGCGCAACTTTCAATTGCCAAGATAGGGACGGAGCGATTTATATTTGGTTTGTTTTATATTGTGTTATAACAGTTGTCAAGGTGTTTTATTAATATATTTGATACATTGATAAAACAGTTTTGTCAACAGTTACACAGTTGATATCGGTTTATATTTATTTTTATTTAAAAAATTTTCTTTATAAAAGGTATATTATTAAAAAACCCCATCAGGATACAACACAGAATGTTTTCATTATTACTATTCCATCATCAGTGTGTAGCGTTTACGCTACTGATAATATTAATTCAGTTTAAAAATTATATTAATAAAACCTCAAATAAATTTCTTGTGACACGCCCGCGATCGATTTTAAAACGAAATTTTTCTGCACAAGCGCGAGGATCGCTTTGGAAAAGAGAAATCGGAAATCGGAGTTTTACGATCGAGGGATCAGTTTTGGTCAGAACTCGTATTAGCAGACACGCCGGTGAGTTTTTTCACGTTTAAAGTGACGGAGTTGGAGGAAAGAACACAATCTAGGGCGAGAATAAAACAATACATAACCCAGAGATAATAATAATCAAGTAATTTTTTTTTTAAAAAAGAAATCAATATTCAATATAACAAGAGTTCCACATAAAAAAAAAAAGATCTTTTTCGGCGTGCTGCTGCTCCACGTAAGTAAACCATTTAACACGTATCATCTCTTTATCATACAATTAAATTTATCATTGCAGTTAAGTATTTCTTTAGAGATTAATTTTTGGGTTCCGAAATAATTTAAATTTAAAATTTCCTTGATTGACTTGCAAAGAATATAAGGTCATTTTTTTTCTATAGTCAAACTTAAATTCCGATTTATTCCATGTCTTATCATCAGGTTTTTGTTTTCTTTTTTCTTTAACTTTTTTTGGTTGAATATAAAAACGTTCCACAGATATTGAACAGCCTTCAGTATTCTGCGCCTGTTCATTTCATGGCGCACGCGTGTCATGTCTACATTGAAAGTAGCTTCAGAAATTTTGACATATCTAATACCTAACCTGATGTTTGATGTTTTTGTTTTGGTGCAGTCAATCTATGCTGCTACATTTATTAAAGTATATAATAACTAAATCTAATACTTAACTTTTAGATTCCGTCACTTGAGAATAGTTACTTGAGAATATTTCCTTGAGAATATTCACTTGGGAATATTCCTCTGTTTAGTTAGTCACTAATATATATATATATATATATATATATATATATATATATATATTAGTTAGTCACTAATATATATATATATATATATATATATATATATATATATATATATATATATATATATATATATATATATATATATATATTTATATACCAATAGACCTGTGCCTGATTTGACCACCCTCTTACCCCTATTGGATTTGTCATCACAGCAACAAATTAGTGTAGACGTGCCAAGAGGAATTTCCTATGGACTTTAGTGCTGTGAAAGATAAGTTGTTTAACTGTTATTTATTGTTTGTTACTTTCTATTTACGACTGTACACTTCTCATATGCATATGATCAAGTAGATACATATTTTCTTTATATATATATATATATATATATATATATATATATATATATATATATATATATATATATATATATATATATATATATAGTATATAGAGTTTCAATCAATATAAATAGTGGGCTTTTGTTTTTTTTTAAATCAGGTCTGGGTAAATAGAAACTATATAATTATGATATATTAGGGGAGGGAAATACATTTAAAGTGGTTTTTTTTAAGAGGATATAAGGAGTACTGACCAAACTCACTTTTGATATAATACAATTTTGTTATTTAGTTTTTACACTATATGTCTATTGTTAATATATCTATATCTATATACATATTGCTATCAATATATTTATCATTGGTATTTTGCGTTTTATTTCAGTTTCTACTAACCAGTATATAATATAGCAAGATAAGATTAGTCTTTAGTATTTTGTATGTCAGGTGATTATCTCCAGTATTATTATTTCCAGTCATTCGTTACTTCAAAATCTCAACTATTGTTGAGTTGGCGCCCTTCTTCTTTTCTACTTGTCGTCCTCTTTACATAGATCTATTCCCAGTGACCTTCTTTAGTTGTATCACGTTTGATATTAACAGGTCTCATTTCGTTTCTTGTCCTATCAGTTCCTATCATCTATAAAGCCACGATTCAGTGCATTGAAGCTAGCCCGAATCCTCACTTGAGATTTAGTGTCTCTTTGGCTATTTAAATTTGTTCCTGCGAGCTTAGCCATATTTTTAGTATTTTGCATCACCTCTCTTCCAGTGCTTCTGAAATTTGTAAGCTATACGCTTCCTAAAATCCAATATTCCCGAAGTATAGCGGTTTCAAGTGCTGTCTAAATTTACATGTTTGACACTAAATATGTGGGTAAAAATCCTTTAAATGTAGTTAGATTAACTTTAATTTACATCTTTGATATTTAAAAACTAATGTTTAAGTTATAAAAGGAATTAATCACATAGCAACGTAGGACTCCACTGGGGTTGCTAGTCCTTAGACGAAGTGTCTGTGGGGAACTGTTGATAGCAACTTGTTTTACCTTTTATAAAGGATACCTTTATAAAAAATACCTAATACCTTTTATAAAGGAAATTTTTTAAATAAAAATTTTTGTCATACATGGTATACAGACAACTACAGGAATTTAATTACTATTTAAATGGGAATAAGCCACAATTAAAGGTTAAAATACGTTTATTGACGTTTCAATTTCCACTTCGGAAATCGTTCTCAAAACTAACAGGAATTTAGTTTCCTTGTGGACATTTAGTTTATTTCCTTTTGCTACTGTTATATCTTTTCGCACTATTAAAAAGCAAAGCTTTTTTAGAACTCAAACAGGAACGCTGAAGTTAACATAGGAACATAGAATCAGAGATTGGGTTGAAGAAAATAATGATCTCTTCGAGTGTCAGTAAGGGTTTAAGAGATCAAGGGGTTGCATTGATAATTCACCTTCACTTCTGCTATACAAGTACAAATACGACTGAAAAAACTCTCATTTGCTCAGATCATTATCCATAGTTCTAAAATAAAAGCTAATTTGAAAAGATATATGATAATGCTAAAATGTACATCAAAATTACAAACGGCTGCACAAGACCATTTTATATTACAACACCAGTCATACAGAGAAAACTTTTGAGTCCACTATTATTTAGTTTATTTATTGTGGCTATAGAGCAATTTTTTATCAGCCAAGAGTCAAAAAGTATCTCTATTGATAGTAAAAATCAAATATTAATGCTACTGTTTGCTGATGATTTGGTCATTATTTCTGACTCGAAAGTTGAACGGTAAATGTAGGCAAAACCAAACTTCTTCCATTTACTCAAAACGGTTAAATCGGCAGTAGGGGTGTTAGATTTCTATATAAGAATGAAATAATTGAGGTTGTCAACAACTTTGTATACCTAGAAATTACTTTAACCTTAACATCACTTTTTAAAGCAATGGCCAATACAACAGCGGAACGAGCAAAACATGCAATTGGCAATGGCTAAAACCAAAATGAATTCTTGGACACATGTGCAACTTTTCGATTCGTTAGTTCAAAGGCTTGTTATAAACTGTGTTCCCGTTTGGGAAATTAGACCAGCAAATGCTGACTTGTTAGAAAGAATACAAATCCTTCCTTATACATAAAATCAGAACTATTGTATACGGTTGAACTTGAATGGTATTGAAGTGGATAATATATATTATATATTTTATCCACTTACTATATATATATATATATATATATATATATATATATATATATATATATATATATATATATATATATATATATATATATATATATATATATATATATATATATATATGTGTGTGTGTGTGTGTGTGTGTGTGTGTGTGTGTGTGTGTGTGTGTGTGTGTGTGTGTGTGTGTGCGTGTGTGTGTGCGTGTGTGCGTGCGTGCGTGCGTGTGTGCGTGCGTGTGTGCGTGCGTGCAAGTGTGCGCGTGTGTGTGTGTGTGCGTGCGTGTGTGTGTGTGTGTGTATGCGTGCGTGCGTGCGTGCGTGCGTGTGTGCGTATGTGTGTGTGTATGTGTGTGTGTGTGTGTGTGTGTGTGTGTGTGTGTGTGTGTGTGTGTGTGTGCGTGTGTGTGTGTGTGTTTGTGTGTGTGTGTGTGTGTGTGTGTGCGTGCGTGCGTGCGTGCGTGCGTGCGTGCGTGCGTGCGTGCGTATAATTGATATACATTGAGACTTTTATTGCAGATCCCCCAGTATTTAAAACTTTACTTTGTAACTAATCTGCAAAGATTAAAACTTTTTTATAGTTTTAATAAATTTGTTTTAATAGCCATATTACGAATTTATTTATTTACACTTTTGTCGATAAGTTATCACTGGATCAGTTATTTTCGCAAGGCGAAAGTCACTTCTCATCCAGTAAATAGCACAGAGTAGCAATGAGAACATAGCCGCTCTCCTGTTTCTTTCATACAATAAGCCTTTTTTACTTAGAATGGCAATTATTTTTGTTTATGCATGAAGCGTAAAATTGGCGTTTACAATTATTATTTTACATTCTCAAGTAAATTTATTATTAATTTGCGGGGTCCAGCTTATTCAGCCTGTTTTCCGGACAAAACTCACTAGGTCAAAAACCATAATTTTAACGAAGATTATTGGCAGCAAAAAATATACATGTCGATTATCTAAATGCGATAACTATAAATTTTCTTCCAGAAAAGTTGTTTTCGTTTAAAACAATTGACACAGATATAATGTAGGATAATGTAATCAACTATCCTACAAATATTTGAATTCATTGAAATTGCCTGGACTTTCACCTAACAATTTACAATTAAAAGTAGGATCAGTTGTCATTATGCTGCGTAGCATTAATCAACCTCGACTATGCAATGGAACGAAACTGACCGTGAAAAGGCTAATAAATAATATCATTGAGTTAAGTTCATCAGGGAAAAATACAAAGAAGTGGATGTTTTGATCCCGCGTGTTCCGATAATTCCAACGAACGTACTATTTGATTTTAAACGCTTACAATTTTCCGTGCGTTTGGCCTTTGCAATGACAATAAAAAAATCACGAAGGCGTACAGCGTACAAAAAAAATTAAAATATTGGTTATCAAAAAGCATTAAACTAAGTCAACTTTTTCCATACATATGTTTAAGTATTTTTTTCGGTTTCTTTCTGTTAATTTTTTAGACATATTATTTAATTCTAAGACGGTACGAAGTTCGCCCGGTCAACTAATACCAAATACGAGTATCTTTATCTGAACACTCGATTCTCATAAAACTGGATGTATCCACCAAGATAACACTAATTTATTATCAAACATAATCATGGCGATCACGACAAGTGGATTCATGCACTTTTAACGCTTCCTTAATGTGCACCTAACATCTACGGTAATTTTTTAACATATTATGCTATCATAGTTGAATATCGTGATCAGAATTTATTTTGTCGATTTTTTTAATTAAATGAATATGCCGTAATGCTCCACTTGTTGAGAATTAAGAATCAAGTTAAACTACACGAAGAGAAGACAATTCTTGCTTATGTATTTCCTTTATTATAGCGGTTACATTAAAACGTCTTAAAATTCGTTTCGCTTCTTCTTTAGCTTCTGTAAGTTAATTTCCTTTAAAAAGATTTTTCTAAAAAATGGATTTTATGATATACAGTTTGTAGATATAATCTGCTTATGTTTCCCAAATTACATCTTTTGGACATTCTAACACAAACTTGCTGCTTAATTAATATGGCTTTTTAGGTCTTCTCATGATTATGTTCACTTAATAGACTAGTTCCTGGATAGTTTAACTGTGATATCTAATATACAATTTTTTTGCTGCCTATTGGTTTACATCTTATTGGCTATTGTAATACAATTTGTCTTGTCGATTGGTATGTTCGTGTTGAATTCGCTATTTACCTGATTAAATGTATAGAGTTATATACATATACCAATTAAAATAATTTTTTGTCGTACTTATTAAAGATAAAAGGTAATAGAAAATTTTATTAAAACTGCAACGGAACAACGGTACAGGGTGAGTTATAGGCCACTCTACATACTCCCAATTCGTATGGAAGTCCCTATGAGAAGTAACAAATGACCGTTAAAATTGTCTGCTTCCAATGTTAAATAATATACAGTGCGAGTTAAGTAAAAGTTACATTTTTTAAATCTACGGTTCACTTTGCCAAATTTTTAATTTATAATAAAAATTCTTTTATGAAAAATTAAGTAATCGTGTGAGCCAAAAAATACTTATGCTATTTTAATTGCCTACTTGCCTAACCTGTAAAATTCCTATTATGCGTTTTCAAAAACACTATACAGAGTTAAAATTTTTTCTATGAGCAAAACGAATTGAATTTTTAAAACCGGACCTGATTTTTTTCCGAGCCACCCAATCAACTAGTTTGAATAAACTAGTTGATTGGGTGGTGGTAGTGTAAAGTTAGACAAAAACATAAGACACATCGAACTTACCGTTAACCCTCCAGCATTACCATATGAAAGTAAAACACAAACTCTGTAATTTTTTTGTGATAACATTTAAACTGTATACCTTTTCTACTCATAAAAAGAATTTCTTTGTAAATGAAAAAAAGATAAACTGGTTTTCATTGTTCTTGGCGTGTGCCTGAAATAAGCTACTACGGAATTTTTAATATTCGTCTCTCTCTGATACACAGATGCGTAATTCAATTGTGCGAGTCACGTTCGTCATGGTAAAGTGCGATGAGAAGGGAATGAAGAGACCACTCACGTCTCCCAGTATTGTAGCAATAACACCGATGCGTTTGGCCGATACTGTGTCGGTGATAAGTTCGGTCTCTTTACGAATACAGATAGCTGGCAGTGACGTCTTTTTTTTAACATGTTACCCTGATCTGTGCAGTTTGAAGTAGCTGATGAAATAGTTTTTATAAGTAAACAGTTTTTAATTAATTAATAGTTTGAGCTCTTACTGTGTGGAATTCCATTACATAAAATAATACTCTCGACACCTTAAAAATTCCAGTTTATTATAAATTAACTCTTTTCTGACCAAATGACCAAAAAGTCGCGGCCAATAGTAAAATAGAAGAAAAACTAGCCAAATTAACTAATGCACATAGTACTGACAACTTACAGGAAACTTGGAAACAATTTAAAGAAACCATCGTGACGACAGCAAAAGAAACGTGTGGAATAAACCATGTAAACAGAAATAAGAAGCAAACACGATGGTGGGACGATGAATTAAAAGCCCAAATAAAATATAAAAAACAGAAATGGAAAATATACTTAAACAAGAAAACAGAAAATAGTTACGAAGAATATAAACGACAAAGAAAGGTGGTGAAAGAAATGGTACTGAAGAAGAAGAAGAAAGCCTGGGATGAGTTTGGAATGAAGATGAAGGCAGATAACCAAAAATTGTGTTACAAGGCACTAAAGACGCTAAGAAAAGGTAAAGAAACAACGATGAAACAGGTGAAACGTAAAGACGGCACACTGATTATCAGACCAAATGAGATTATGGAAAGATGGAGACAATACTTCAGCGAACTCCTAACACCAAGACAACCGAAAGAGAAAACTGTAATGATAGAAGTAGTAGAAGAACATGGACAAGAAAATGATATTCAAATAGAAGAAGTCAAAGAAGCAATTAATAATACAAAGAGAGGTAAATCAGCTGGTCATGACAAAATCACTGCTGAAATGTTAAAGACAATGGGACCGAAGGGAGTTGAATTTTTAACCAAAATTATGAACATGGCTTGGAACCGATGTACAGTCCCCGAAGTTTGCAGAATTGGCATAATACTACCAATCTTTAAGAAAGGAGACCCCAGTTCTTGTGAAAATTATAGAGGAATTAATCTACTCAGTATCGTCTCCAAAATATATGAAAGCATCCTATAAAAAAAATTAAGACACATCGTTGAACCACATCTGGATGAAGTACAAAGTGGGTTTAGGAAGAAACACAGTACGCAAGACCATATATTTACGTTGAAACAAATAATTGAGAAAGCTAGAATAAAGAACACAGAAATATATATGGCATTTCTAGATATTGAGAAAGCATTTGACAGAGTGTTCCAGGAAGCAGTTTGGAAAAGTCTGCAAAATAGAAATATTGACCATCAACTAACAGGTGCTATCAAAAGTCTGTATCAAAATAACAAGTGTTATGTACGTAAGGATAACTTGGAATCAGAGATGTTTGCAATAAGCGACGGTCTAAGACAAGGAGGTATTATGAGCCCCACACTGTTCATATTGATTATTGACAACATAATTAAGGAAACAAAAGCAAGTATACACAAAGTACATATCGGATATAGTAAACTACGACCGGTTGGTATAGCTGAGTGTGCATTCGCAGATGATCTCATGTTATGCGCTTCCAACAAGAGGGACCTCCAGAAAAATATAGATAGATGGAATAATGAGCTGGCAATTAGAAACATGAAGATTAATGTTAAGAAAACCAAGGTGATGCTAATAGCGAAAACTAACCGAAATGTGAACATAGAAATTAACCAACAACTCATAGAACAAGTAAATGCATTCAAATACCTAGGGGTTACAATAGACAGAGAAGGTGCCATGCGGAATGAAATAACAGAAAGAATAAGTAGTGCTTCAAAAGTGTACCATAATCTTAGTAGAGCATTCATAGGTAAACCTGAAATCAGCAGAAGAACCAAAATGACAGTTTATAAGACAGTATTCCGACCAATCTTGATATATGGAAGCGAGAGCTGGGTTTTAACAAAGCAATTAAAAAGCCATTGATATGAAATATCTAAGACGAGTCAAAGGAATAACACGACGAGACAAAATAAGATCATCGCACAAGATGAAGAAGATCTCAGCTTTATGCTCAGAAAACTAGAAGAAGAATATAAAAACAACGGAATGGAAATAAACTTAGAGAAAACCAAATACCTAACAACAGAAAACAAGGATATGAGAAACCTAGAGATAGACGAGGGAAGACAAATAAATGGAACAGATAAATTCAAGTATTTAGGAACCATAATATCGAACCAGAGAACAACAGAAAAAGATATAAACAACAGACTGAGACAAACACGAAACTGTATAAGACAACTAAACTCAGTGTTGTGGGATAAGAACATTACGATAAAGACAAAAAAGAGAATATATAATACCCTGACAAGAAGTATCCTGACATATGGGTCCGAAAACTGGACAATAAACAAGATAAATAGAGGTAGAATAAGAGCAGTAGAAATGGAGTTCCTGAGGAGAAGCTGTAGACTTACAAAAAGAGACAGAATTGAAAACGCAGAGATTAAGCGGAGAATGGGAGTGCAATCAGACATAATCGACTATATAGAGAAGAAGAGACTATCCTGGTACGGCCACGTCAGAAGAGCGGACAGAGGACGCTGGATAAACAAAATCACAGAATGGAGCCCAATTGGAAGAAGAAAGAGAGGAAGACCCCGAAGGTCATTCAGAGATGAAATCGACGAGGCTATGGAGAAAAGAACCCTGCGAGATGAAGACTGGAATGACAGGGAAAATTGGAGAAAACGGTTGAGTGAAGGAAGACAGTGAAAACTGTGGAAATCCTTAGTAGTAGTAGTAGACAAAATAAGAAATGAAGATGTTAGAGAAGAACTGGGCATAGAATCTGTACTACACGCTATTGAAACACAACAAATAAAATGGTTTGGTCATCTGTGCCGAATGAGCGACAACCGACCCGTTAAGCAAGTCTGGAAGGCTAAAGTGAAAAAGTTTAAAACCAGAGGCATACCACGGAAAACCTGGGATGACGAAGTAGGGCAGATTTTGAAAAGTAGGGGAATGGAATGGTCAGAAGCTCAAAATAAGGCAAAAAACAAGAAAGAATGGACAAAATTCGTGCACAGAACAGAATAAAAAAAAAAAAATTCTGTATTTTCATTGGATTTGAGATGTAATGTATAACTGTAACCAGTATTTGTATTTACCTCACACCTTAGGGTAGAGAGGTGTTCGATTATATATATATATATATATATATATATATATATATATATATATATATATATATTTTAAAATATATATATATATATATATATATATATATATATATATATATATATATATATATATATATAACTCTCTTTCTTCCGATACCCATTGCAATAATGACTTGTGGCATTGTTTTTGAATGAGCTGGCTAATAGGTTTATAATTGTAGCAATTACCATTGATATTTTATGTTGTTTTAGTCGATTTTAGTCAGTCATTGTTGGAATTTGTTCCGAACAGTTTTACTTATTATTTTTTGTTGTGAATAACTAACTGTTCTATTTAATAAAAAAAATGCCGAGAAAACGATAACAGGAGAAATGCGACAATGTGTAGTTCATTTATTGGAGTATTTTAAAAAAGAAAAAGAAAACAACGGACCTTTGCTTTCGTTATCATCGGTACATGAACGAGTAGCGGACGCTTTGAAAATCAGTCTTCGCACAGTGACAAGAATAAAGAGTGAATACAAGACAGGGGCAGCTCTTACTACACCAGGAGAGTCACGTAATGTGCAAAAAAAAGACTAATGATGTCAGCGATACTATAAAAGGAGAGATTAGAAATGTACTGTATGGCATAAAAGCAAAAGGAGAGCACGTTATAATTAAAGTTCTAAATACACAATTAAGAAAAAAGCATCTCTATGACGGTTCTGATACAAGTTTGTGGCGTCTTATGAAAAATTGTGGGTTTTCATACAAACTAGAAAATAGTAGGCGAGTGCTATGTGAGAAACCATGTATTGTTTCCAAACGACTGTATTTTTTGAGGCATTATATGAGAAATTTTTTAAGTCCACCCACTTCAGTTCGTTTTTTTAGATGAAACATGGATATTCCTAAAAGGGGCATATAAACGTACTTGGCAAGATGACTGTGTGAAAAGCATCAGAAAAGGACACGAAAATACAGGTAAACGCTTTGTTGTTTTACATGCCGGAAGTAGGCAAGGATTTGTTAAAGATGCTGGATTACTGTTTTCTATGAAATCGAAGAGTGCAGACTATCATGATTCTATGGATGAAGAGTCTTTTAAAAAGTGGGTCTCCGAAAAGCTGATACCAATGTTGGACGAACCATCTCTAATTATTATGGATAATGCCTCATGCTCTTTAATACAAAAGTTACCGAATGCCAGTTGGAAAAAACCGGACTTACAAGAATGGTTACGAGCGAAAAAAATAATTTTTGACGACGATTCAGGCAAGACAGAGCTATTGAGTCTTTGTCGCCAGAATAAACCACAAAATACCAGGTACGTTATAGACGAGCTACTCCAAGAACATGGGCATCAGGTTTTGAGATTGCCTCCATATCACTGTCAATATAATCCGATTGAGTTGGTCTGGGGCATTTCTAAACAATACTATGATCGTCATATTGGAGAACATGGACGTGGAGATGAAACAGTGAAAAAAGTTTGGGGCGATGCATTAGCTGAGGCAACACCTGCAGTGTGGGCGAGTTGTGTTAACCATACTGAAAAATTAATTCAGGACGACTGGGCAAAAATGGTCACATATGATGAAAATGGAAGTAGGATTATCATCGATTTGGCGGAAGATTCCAATGATGAAGACAGTTCCAGTAAAGACTCTGACTGATTAGCTAATTAATCAAGGTCAGTACGTTGTAACAGTTCAGAATTCGCTACAGTGCTTAAAACTTAAAAAATCTGTATCATTTTTTAATTAAAGTGGGTTAAATAATTAACACTTTTTTGGGTATATTTCAAAATCCTTTTAAAATGTACTTTTCGTTATATCCTGTCCTATTGTACTGCAAGCTAGAAAAATACTTCTTCGCGATTTATACGTATATTCCGTTATTAGAAATTTAATGAAAAATAATTTATAATTTTCTTTTATAACTATTATTTCGTTTGACATGCTACATTTTGCTCCGCCACTGGAGGAGGTAAACGAATCGAGCTTAGACAAGGAAAGACAGATGACACAACTTATTGCAAGTGTTTTTACACGCACACGCCAAGAACGATGAAAACGATTATACGCGGAACTCAAAATATATCGCTAATGAGCCTCACAGGACTCACCCGATCGAAGTGTAAGTTTTTTAAATACTTTTATGCGCCATATATCATATATAATATGACATTAATTAAAAATTTCCTCTACTTCCCAGCAATTGTTCACACCCAACAGAATGTAATTTTTTTATGCGTCATATTTTATATACGATAATGTTCATAGAAAATTACCTTTGTAGTTGCTCTAAATTTAGTACAGTATGTTAAATCATATATTTTTAGCGTTTAGTTGAAAGATGGATACGAACCGTTGTTTTTATACACAAAATAACTGTTAGATATGAGTGCATATCGTTGATTTTATTGATTCTACCTAGTATTCTAGTACAAAAATGTCCCTTGTGTGTGTACAATCCCTTTTATTATTCTCTCGGTAATCTTGATCATCATCATTATTCTGGCTTTACAACCTTACGTGGGTCCTAGCCTCCTCAAGAATTTCTCTTCAGTCGTCCCTATCCATCGCCTTTCTCCGCCAAGCTTGTATTCGCATATTTCTCATGTCTACATCGATATTATCAAGTAACCTTGTTCTAGGTCTTCCTCTTCTTCTCTGACCAATGGGTCTATCAAGGAGTTCTTCTAGTTGGGTCATTTTGTTTCATCCGCATTATATGCCCTATCCACCTCAGACGTCCTATCTTAATATGTTTTACGATATCAGGTTCCTGGTACATTCTATAAAGTTCGACGTTGTATCGTCTTCTCCCCACTCCGTTGTCATTCACTGCTCCATTAATTCGCCTTAGTACTTTTCTTTCGAAACATCCTAACATGTTTTCATTATTTTTTGTTAGGGTCCAGGTCTCTGAACCATATGTTTGGGCATATTATTGTTTTGTAGAGTTTTATTTTTGTATTTCGCGCTATAATTGTGGATTTAAGGAGGAGGTTAAGCCCAAAATAGCATCTATTGGCCGTGAAAATTCTGCGGTTTATCTCTGCGGTAGTATTATTTTCAGTGTTAAGGAGCGCTCCCAGGTATACAAATTTGTTCACTGCTTCGATGACGTCGTTTTCTATAACAAGTGGTCGCAGTATTTGTGGTTGCGTACTTATTTTCATATATTTCGTTTTGTTGGTTTTTATTAATAAACCCATTTTTGTAGCTGCTTCTTTTAATGCTACATACGTCTCTCGTACACCGTTTTACGTTCTTCCAACAATATTGATATCATCAGCATAGGCCAGGATTTGCACTCATTTATTATATATTGAACCATTGGTTGTGATTTGTGGCATACGTATTACTTTTCCAGAGCCAGATTGAACCAGATTCAAGTGTTTTTCCAAAATTTGTTTCAGGGTTGCAATCTGATAAATTGTCGATTTACCACCTCTGAAACCAGCCTGGTATTTTCCTACTATCCGTTCTGCATATGATGCCATACGATGACATAGTACTGTGGAACATATTTTATACGCTTCATTTAGAAACGTAATTCCTCTGTGGTTAGAGTATTCAAATCAAAATTATCTCCTTTTTTGTATATGGTGCAAATTAATTCAATATTCCAATCATTGGGGAGGAATTTCTGTGTCCATATTTCTTTTATAAGCTGCTGTAATGCCATTATGGTATCATGGCCACCTTCTTCATATAGTTTAGCTGGGAGATTATCTATTCCGGGTAATTTGTTTCTGGCTAGTTTTTTAACTGCATCTTTAACTTCAAGAATCGTTGGTGGTTCCTCTTCCCTCCCGACTGTTCCCCTTACCTCATCTCTTTCGTCTTCCAGGTTTTCTTCTTCTACCTCTATATTAAGTGCCTGGTTAAAGTATTCCACATATCTATTCAATATATCTTTCCTTGTTTTTTATAGGTCGCCATTCTGACTTCTGCATTGTCTTGTGGTTGAAATGACTTATTTTCTGTTGATGTTAACTTTCTTATAGAATGCTCTGAATTATTTCCCTCTGTTGAGGTTTTCTATATATTTATCGGTAAAATAACAATACATTTTATTTTAATAAATTAGCAGAAATGCGCTGCCCGAAATTTACTAGCGATATTTTCTGTATGGACTTTTTTTAAACATTATTTTTTGTTAAATTATTACAATGGTATTTTTTTCTTTAAGATGGAATATTTACTTTTGGGTTACCTTTTCTTATTTCGTTGTAAACTAAAAATCAAATCGAAATGCGAAAAATGTTGACAATTTTTCAATGTTTATTTCTAAAAAATCTTGAATATACTAATTATATTGAACCAGTAAACGCTACTATTATAGAAATACACAACGAATAAATAGTTTAAGAAAATTTATTTAATTTTTATTTTTTTTCGAAATTTTTTATTTTGGCTTATGAGACGCCACCCTTTTGTTTGGGTAGTTTTATTTCGTCTGTCCGCTGGGTGGTAAATAAGTTATGACAAATTTCACTCAAAATTCACAACTCGCCCTGATTTAAGCGTACAATATTCTTCTTCTTCACGTACCATCTCCTCTAAGAAGGTTGGCAACCATCATGGCAATTCGCACTTTCGACGCCGCTGCTCTAAAGAGGTCAGCAGAAGTGCAGTTAAACCAAGCTCTCAAATTATTCAACCAGGAGATGCGTCTTCTTCCGTGACTCCTTCTACTTTGTATTCTTTCTTGCATTATTAATTGCAACAAGTTATACCGCTCGCCTCTCATGGCATGTCCCAGATATTGCAGTTTTTTGACTTTAATTGTATTACCTCTTTATCTTTTCGCATTCTTCTCAACACCTCGACATTCGTGACTCTATACACCCAACTTATTCTTAATATCCTTCTGTAGGCACATAACTTGAAGGCTTCCAATCTGTCCGAAACATCTTTCTTTTAAAGTCTAAGCCTCCAACCCATAAAATAATACGGAGAACACGTAGCATCTCAGAAGTCTTATCTTTAAAGATATTGAAATGTCCCTGCTGCAGAGTACTTTTTTCAGTTTGTTGAAAGAATCTCTTGCCTGTCGTATTAAGAGCCTTAATCTCTTCTGTGTACTTATTATTTTCGTTAATTATTGTACCCAGATTTTTATATTTTTAAACTTTTAATTTGTTCTTCATGTATTGTTATGTTTTCTTGGCGCTGTTGGGCTTTTTTAATTACCATAAATTGTGTCTTTTTTGTGTTTGGGGACAGTCCGTTTTCTTCACTGACTTCTACCACTCTGTCAACCATTTGTTGTAGATCCTCAAGACATTCCGCTAATAAAATATTGTCGTCGGCAAACCGTATATTATTTATTGGTCGGCCATTTACTTTTATTCCCATAGTTAGTTCTTCTAGTGCTTCCTGGATTATTTCCTCTGAATACAAATTAAACAAACTAGCAGGACACAGCCCTGCCTGACGCCCCTCTCAATCTGTATTTCATTTGAAAAGACGTTGTTCTCTTTTACTACAGCGATCTGATTATAATAGATAGCGCTAATGATCCTGATGTCTCTCATATCTAAGTTTTTCTTTTCAAGTAATTCGATAAGACGGTTATGACTGACCTTATCAAAGGCTTTGTTGTAATCCAAGAAATACATATAAACTGGCTGATTAACATCCATGCACCTTTGCACAATAACATTCACAGCGAACAGGGTTTCCCTCGTTCCCAGTGCATTTCTAAATCCAAATTGTGTGTCACTTATGTCCTGCTTAAGTTTTTTGTGTATTCTCCAGTGTATAATTTTTAAAAATATTATGAGCGTATGACTCATTACACTTATTATTCGGTAGTCTTGGCATTCTTTTGCATTTGGTTTTTTGGTAGTGTTATGAATGTTGACATCAGCGAATCTCTGGGAATGATTCCTGTACTGTATATTGTATTGAATAAGTCGACCAATATTCCAATTTGCTGTTCTTCTATTATCCGTATTATGTCTACAATTATTTCTTCAGGACCTGTTGCCTTGTTGTTCTTTATTCGCTTTATCGCCTCTAATACCTCATCTTCTGTTATGTCTAGGCTGTTGTCGAACTTTTCCTGCTCTAGTACTATCTCAGTCCGTTCGTCTTTAAATAGCTCTTGAATACTCAATGCAATATACAATAGTCAGTACAATATTCCTTACCTCAATGATGCTTTAAATGTTATGATATAAATATGATAATGTAATATAAAAATGTTAATGATTGCTAACATAATGTGTGAATGACACACTGATTACTATAATAAATGATAAAATTTTGCACATTCCATAGATACTGTTTAACGTAATTATTAGACTGTGTGGCACCAAGTAAGAAAACAAAGGAGAAGATTTAGTACAGGAAAAAATATAATAGATAAATAAAAGTTTATACAACAACGGGACGGTTAAAAAAATATATACATATATAGGATAAATAACTAGTCATCGGAAAAAAATCGTGGTTGAGATAGGCCAGTGATTACGAGTAAAGCTTCCCTCTTTATATAATTAACCACTCCCACACAAGAAATTAAAATTCAAAACCATAGACATAATACAAATAGACTGACTTTTGCAATATAGGCCCATTCTCGCAGTGCGACTGAGAAAACTGACGCAAAGCAATCCCTGCATTTCTTTCTAATGGGCTCGGTTTATCGACCACATGACCTTAATGACCAATGGTATTTATAGACTTAAAATTTTTATTAACTTTTAAAATAAGCTGTTACAAACTTTTAATATATAACATTATGTATTAATATATTGTACCAAACTTGCTTATTTCGTCGTAGCCCATATAACGGTTGCATCTCGAGACGACGATGATCTGTGTTCGAGAACCTTCCGGTTGTATCGATCGGGATGAAACCAAAGCGCTAATGCAAGTGAATAGAGGTAGACTATTCCAGAATATTCTAGTACAGTACATAATAACTTGTCTATATAATTAGCGCCGATATTGGCTAAGCCAGTTGATAAGATATGATCGTGCTGTTATCGAACTTATAAATAAATATATTTATATAATTTAGAACCACTCGTTTTATTTAAAAATGCTATAGTTAGTATCACGGTGTGAGATTAAAAAATAAATTCAGCAGTGACTTTTGAAAAATACTTTTAAACTTTTGAAAAGTATTGTTCGTCGGGAACATTCGCGTAGTTCGGTAGTGATCTTTGTAAAAAAAGATCATCTAAAAAGTAGGTGTGTGCCTGACCAAAGATGCAGCTTGCAGAACTTTCAGTAAAACAGTTGCGTGAGCAGCTAGAAGAACGCGATGAAGACTGCAGCAGGTCCAAGAAGATCCTCCAAAATAAAAATGGAGATGCCCCGGAGACATTCCAGTTTCTATCAGCAGAAGAAACAGTTTTAACAAAAATGAATGAGAAATTTAAAAATGTCTCTCAAATGATTGACAAAACTTCTAGAAAGAATGATTAAAGATTTGATGAAACGTCTCGAATTATTAAAGAAGCAGCTAGAAAAAATGACGAGAAATTAGAAAATGTTTTTAGAACATTCGATAAGGTAGAAAAGAAGATCAAACATCTAGATAGCATGATAAGTAATACGAAAGTGCTACCACAAGTTAATTCAGTCCTTTTAGATCCTGTAGTAAAAGAAGATTCACCTAGAGGCGAAACGACACATCATATTAGATTCAAATTGCCACCATTTGATAAAAATCTTCTTGGTCCATATACCTTAGACAATTTGAAGCTATTGCGACAGTTAATAATTGGTCATAACAAGAAAGGCTGTTTCCTTGACTGCTGCTTTACGAGGTGATGCTGCAAATATCCTAAGATCGATTCCTGAGGGTTAATAAAAATGTTACCAGACCTTGTTCACTCGACTAAACAAACGTTACGGAGATGCCCATTTACAGCAAGTCTACAAAGCAGAACTAAGAAGTAGAATTCAACGAACAAGTAAAAATTTGTAAGAGTTTAAAGCAAATGTTGCTCGTATAGTGTTGTTGATAATTATCAAAAGGTATCATTTGGTTGACTGTTGGTTGATTTGAGCAAAATGGTGGATCTTGAGTATTTATTTGAATTACTTGGTAATACGGATGTATTAGATTTGTAGGCTTGTTCTGCATTACAATTGGAAACATCACTGTAGGGTACTGGAAATCATTTGATCCTGGTCCGTTCCCTGTTGGAAACATTTTCTCTTTACTTCTCACTTTTATTTCACATTGACTGGATAAATAAAAATTTATTTATTTACCAATACTCAATTTAAATATACCAAATTTCGAGAAGATTAATAATTAGTTAGCACAATTACAATTATCTTCAGAAAACCGCCAAAAATTAATATTTTTCGAGAAGAATCCCAAAATTCAGATTAAGTTTGACAGTTATTTAGACATATATTCGTTTGAACATGACAGTCGTTTGAATTTCGTAAATTTGTATATGAAAACAATGGTTCAAATAACAATTCTATAGATAATTGATTATGGAGACACGACACAAACACAAATGTGCGTTGCTCGCTTATTTTATGAAATATTTCCAAATTAACCACCTATATCTCAAGGATCAAGGATAAGTAAGATAGAAAAGCTAAGACATGTACGGCAGATTGTCATATCAGTAGGTTATGATTACGGTCACGGGGCTATAGGCACAATGTATGGAGACTCTTTGTCAGTTGTGACTACTTGCGTTGATTGGCTACTAGTCAAGATGATTGTTAGAACATGGGTTTTGAGATATTGTTGATTCTTGGAGACTTTGTTAAAAAGTATGTTTAAATAAATGTATTAAACACAATGAAATATTATTACTCAGATAAAAACCAGCTGCCAATGCAATAGATAATGATGTCAAATTAAATATTTTGTTTGGGTTTAAGGAAAACTCACACACTTAATGTAAAACACACGAAAAACAGCCTTAATGTTTAATGTAAGCCATTCATCGGTTATAATAAAATGCATTCCTATAAAATCATACTAACTCAGGAACTCATGGAAAACGACTTTGATAGGAGAACGTATTTATGTGAACAAATGATGGCAATATTAGATAACAATAATATTATTAGAACATGTTTTGTTTTCGAATAAGTGTACCTTTACAGTTCACAAGCATGCCAATCGTCAGAATTGCCGCTATTGGTCTAGGAAAAATCCTCACTGAGTGAGAGAAAAACAGGCAAAATACCATGAAAAGGTTAACGTATGGGCAGGAATTGTAGGAGATCATATCGTAGGACCATTTTTCATTAATGGCCATTTAAATGAATTTTTAACACTTCTCAAGAATAATATCATACCAACTTTAAAAAACCTATATCCTGATCCAGCAAACCCCATTACCAAATCAATGTTCGGCAGTACATCAACCGAATATTTCCAAATCGGTGGATAGAGATGCGAGGATGGATGGAATGGTTAGCACGAGCTTCTGATCTGACGTCTTAAGACTTTTTATGGAGATATGTAAAAAATATTGTACATAAAACTAAACCCCTCGATTTAGCTGACTTAACATCGGCCACGACTAAGGTGTTGAGTAACGTTAGAAGACATTAAGAAAGCGCATTAAAACCTATACGACCAAAGTAATACCATGTAGGATGAAAAGAAGATATATAAAATATCTAAACATAAAGCAACGAAGTCAAAAAATTGTAATCAAATGAAGTGTATTTGACGAGAAAGCAATTGAATAAATAAAATAATTTGGCAGTTTAGTAAACAGAGAATGTAATAGATAATAATAATAATGTAAGTAGGTAAACTAGTTGAAGCATATGATATTCCTAGGAAAGTGTAGACAGCTTTAGGAGAGACAAGAATAAGTTTGCTAACCGATTTGTTTAAAGTCTATTTGTTTCAACTGCCAGCTCATTACAAATAAAAGCAAATCTTTAACTAAAGGCTAAGGGTTACCGTCAAGACCATAAGTCATTGCCGTAAGGTTGTAGTGGAAGGTCTTTTTTAATTACGAGTTAGTCAATAATTTATTTCGGTACATATATTTTAAAGAAACAACGCATGATATTAAAAAAATCTTAATGCTAATAACAATAAGAAAATTGAAAGCACGAATTTGGACAATGTACACATTTTGCTCACTTGGCCGAGTTACTTTTTGGAGATTTACTTTCTAAAAAAAAAAAAACAGTTTTGCTATGAAAATCAATGAATAAAACCTGTATTGAACGATACAGAAGAGATTGTGTGTTGACGTTGACCAAACTAATTTTATTTGGTGAGTTAATATTTTTTTGCTAGTTCCACTTTATAAGATATCTTGTATGTTTTAGCAGTTCTTGAAAAGAATTGTAAACACAATTGAAAGTTCAAAATAGAAAATAGTTACATAATAACCCCTTTTATTGACTCCAACCCATCCAAAACATATTTATGTATATATCCCTTTCGAAACGGCCGATCACGAACGTGCACTTTATTTCAAATAATTCCCGCGCTTTTTTAACTTAACTTTTCGGGCCCAGGACGGTAGCAAATTATAAATTATAAATTACGCGCATAGGAGTGAGTAATTATATCACTCAGTGTTGGTGGAACTTCCTTGAAAGACGGCGACCTATTTTGTTGATCCGAGCGGTAGGCGTAAGTATTTGATAATTTGTTATTTTTTGAGTATTTTCCTGTAATTCTTTGCTCAATATTCTGTATGGTGAATAATTTAGTTCAGCAAAAAATATTTTTAGTGTTATTTACTGTATATTAGACGCTATAAGCTCCCAAAAATTTGTTTGGACGATCGTGACGTTCAGACTCAAACTCAACTTTCGGTGTCTCACTTTGTGAGAATGAAGCATTCTTTCTTTCGCTTTTAATTAAAAATGCAATTATTATTTTAGTGGAAAATAAGCCACAATAAAGTTTAAAATAAGTTTATTTTATTTTTAATTAAAAATGTTCTTTTTTTTGTCAAGGAACGGAACTGTCGAGTGAATTGGTACTTCAGTTAATTGGTAATGGTAATGATTCCGAGATTAAAGTTGTGGAAGATGACGAAGGGGATTTAGAAGACTCGGTTTTGCCTTTGATATACGCTGATGAGCCTGAATTACCTCCGACTCCAGGTCCATCTTCTTCAAGTGCATCGAGAGCTCGTGAGAAGTCGACCAAATGCCCAGATACTCGCAGAAGAATATGGAAGCAGATACCATTCAATCAGAAGGAACACTCCTATCCACAGCGACCACAAGCAGTAGTAAAGTCCCCATTGGCCTACTTTCAGGACTATTTTGACGATAAGTTTTTTGAACATGCTTCAGTTTGCACCAATAATTATTACATGTAAAAAACGGGAAACGTGCTAAACACCAAAGCAACAGAGTTGAAAAAATTTGTTGGAATTCATTTCATTATGGGATGTATTCAAGATCCACGCATTCACATGTACTGGCGGACAGAAATGCGATTAGTTCTAGTTGCTACCAGATTTCTAGAGATCGTTTCAAAGTGCTGCGTATGGCTTTCCATGTTGTCGACAGTGACGAGGCTCCTACAGGAAACCAGAATTTACTCTGGAAGGTACAACCTGTACTTAATCAAGTCAAGAATGCTTGCGACAGATTGGAACGCCAAGAAGAATTTTATTCCATAGACGAGCAAATGATTCCGTTCTGTGGGGCTTGTCCACGTGGTTTGAGACAAGTTATAAAAACAAAATCACGTCCACAAGGGCCAAAAGCTTTCATTGCTACTACACACAAAGGTTTGATGATCGACGTCGAAGTTAACCAGGGTGCTAAAACAAACTTAGGAGACAGATCGCCAGGTGTTGGAGCTTCTGTCATTCTTGACCTCTCTAAATCTATTCCACGTGGCAGTTGTGTACATTTCGACCGGTTTTTCACATCTATACCTTTACTTGAAAGATTAAGTGCTATAGGACTTCATGGGACCGGCACAATTATGATGAATCGAATTCCAGAGAGAAAAAGTATGGACTTCAAGCAAGACAGCAAAATGAAACGTGGCGAGTGCCAACAATTTGTTAGCAATGAAAGTGTTGTTGTAAAATGGATGGATAATAAATCTGTCCTAGTACATCTGGAGATGTACTAGGACATCTGGAGATGACTCTTATCTCATAAAGCGATGCAATAAAAATCTGGCAGCATTTACTAACGTCACTTGTCCAAAGGTCATTGCAAATTAGAATAAGAATATGGGAGGAGTGGATATTCTTGATCAGTCCATAGAATAAAACAGAACCATCATAAAAACGAAAAAATGGACTCTAAAAGTCATTCTTCATTTTTTTGACCTGTCGATGACAAATGCTTAGCGATTGTACGTATTAGATTCAACATAAATGGGAATACCCAAATGCAAAATAATGGATTTACTGGAATTTCCAATGCAAGTGGCAGATGGTCTAATCAACACACCACAACGTAAAAGAAGAATAGATACTGATGAAGATGATAGTATATGCACTAATACATCTAAATTCCGTCGAGCTAATCAACCTTCCGCGGTCAAAAGGTATGATGTATATGACCATCTTCCGTCATTCGATGAAATAGACAGCCCAAGAGCATGCAGGATAGAAGGTTGTAAAAGTAGATCAAAGATTTTATGTACGAAATGTGGGGTTTATCTTTGTTTGTCTAGGAAACAAAACTGTTTTTCGGCTTATCATACAAAGTAGAAATAATTTTTTAGCGCTTTTGTATTTTACGTTTTTTTTATTTTTTTTTACGGTTTCCGATTTTTAAATTTAAGATACATTATTGTTTTAGTTCCTACCAATATTAATAATCAATAAAAACATGGTTCTACGAAAAATATTTCCTTGTGTGTATTATTTTACACTGAACGTCTAAAACCGTCACGATCGTGCATTAAAGTAATTTAAGCCTGAACGTCACGATCGTGCAGTGACCCTCCCCGCTAAGGGAGGCGAGGGGGATTTTTTTTGTTGAGTACCATATACAGTAATAAAAGATCTACATTAGTCAAAAATCTTGATTTTAAAAAATAAGAAATCAGACCTGAAAGGGATATATATATATATATATATATATATATATATATATAAATATATATATATATATATATATATATATATATATATATATATATATATATATATATATATATATATATATATATATTGTAACGATTGGGGTTTATAGAAAATAATTTATAAGTTATATACTACATAATATTAGATATAAAAAAGTATTTGATTATTTTAAATAAGTTATATACTAGAGAATTTTATAAAAATATATTTATGTGAGGGCATTTTAAGAAATTAGCATATAATAATTGTAAAAAGTTGTATTTTAATATTGTAAATATATATAAGTGAGCCATGTGCATAGGCAACCAAAAATACTCTCGGAGTAATTTGACAGATAGAAATTAATCATAAGGGAATATAAAGTGGGGTTATATAATATATTGTTTGAAATGTGTATTTTATTAAATTAGAGTGTTAGTTACTAATTTAATTATATATTCTGATCTGAAAAGCCTAAATGTAAACAAAATTATTAATAGAAAAGAATGGAATTCTCTGGATCTCCGGAGATGGCCATGTTTGCGAAATGGTTTGTTCCAGAAAATTCAGACAAGTATTTGATAGAACAAATTAGAACATGATATCTTACGAGATGGTTCTAGAAATCCAAAAACATATAAATACCCGTGATTTGGATTCAAGAGGGCAGTTTTTGGCAGTTTTTAATCAGAAGGGAAGTTTTTAGAAGTTTTTAGTCTGAAGTCAAGCAGTTTTTGGAAGTTTTTAGTCAGAAGTCAGGCCAGTTTATTATGAAAGTTATTAGACACATTTAGTGAAGTAAATTGTTCAGAATTTTCAAGAAGTCAGTCAGAAAAGTTTAGTAAGAAATATGAAAGATTATTTGGAGTCAGAGAATCAGGTACAAATAGTCAAATTGTTTAATATAGTGAGTTAAATGAAGATTAAAAATTATGCATATAATTAATGCACATTTATAATTATACACAAATAATTATTGAAGATTATAAAAGTATATTGGAAGAAATTAAATTATATTGTGGTTGGAGATTAGTATAAATCAACTTATAATAATTGGATATTGGTATATTGAAAAGAAGAATAAATATAAATGCTGTTTGCTGGTTTGGTTGGTGGTGTATAAATGCTGGTGAAGAAAACTATATCTTAAATTGGTAGAAGCTGATAATTGGAAAAAGTAATTTCACAAAAAACAAGGATAACTGAAGTACGAAGACATTCAGTGGTGATTAGAATCTATATAGTAGAAAACAGTTCATTTAGGCATTCAGTGAAAGAAAGGTACAAAATTTTGTTAATATAATTTAGTTAGTGTCATAACAATTTCAATTTTGAAGATAGTTTTGTTTAAATTGTAGATTGTCTATAGAATTTAATTAGTTTTATAAGAATATCAATTTAAAGATAGTTTATTTTAAATTTACATTGGCTAAGTTAGATATATATGTGTGTTTCATAATAGTTATAATAAAGATAATTTAAAAAAGTACTTACAAGCTAATTCTTTGAGAACCGCGATAAAAACCCTATATTATTATTAAAATACTCATTGCTCATCATTCAAACAAAAAAACACATCATAACAATTTGGCACCCAACGCGGTGGCTCTCTATTTAAAAGAATTAGTTTGGAAAGATAAGTGCTCTCATATAATTAAATTAATTATCAGTAGAAAGGAAAAATTATAGGTTTTATTTTTAATTATATTTGAACAAGTAAAGTCTCAAAATGTCTCAAGGAAAGAAAGGTACAAGAAGCAAAAAGAATGAAGAAGATGTGGAAGTAGAAACACAACCTATACAAGAGGAGAGTTTAGTTCAAGTTCCACAAGATACTGCAGAAATGAATCCAGAAAGAGAGGAAAATGTCAATATGGCAGCTTTGATGTCATTAATGATGCAGATGAACAAGACAATGGAAGAGAATATGAAAAAAATGGAAGAGAATTCAAAAGAAGTCAAAGAAGACATAAAAAAATAGAACAGAAAATGGAAGAGAATACGAAAAAAATGGAAGAGAATTCAAAAGAAGTCAAAGAGGACATGAAAAAAATGGAACAGAAATTGGAAGAGAATTATAGAAAATTAGAAAAGAAAATAGAAGATAATAATAATAAAATTGTAAAACAAATGGAAAAACAAATGGATAAAAAACTTGAAGCTGCAGAGAAAAAAGTTGCAAATGAAATAAAAAGTATACGGAATGACTACAAGAAAAGGATAGACAATGAGAGGACAGAAGTTAAGAGGATTATTCAAGATAATAAAATAGATATAGAACAGAAAATAGAGTTACAGAAATGTAACTTAGAAGTAAAAATTAACGAAGACAGGAGAAACACAGAAGAAAAATTAGACGATATACAACAAAATATCCAAATAAATAGTAATCAAATAAGAAATGTGGAACAGAGAATAGATGATATTTCACAAATGAGAGACATAGGGAGACCTTACTTAAATTTAACAAATGAGACTGGGATTAAATTCTCTGGTAATATAAAAAATTTGCATCCTAGAGTATACATAAATAGTTTAAAACATAAATTAAGATTTGTGAATAATATTAATGATATTAAAGATTATATTAGAATGACATTAAATGACAATGCAGCAACTTGGTTTGCTAGTATTGAAAATGATTTAGATAACTTTCAAACATTTGAAAATAAATTTTTAAATTATTATTGGGGTGAATTAGAGCAAGCCAAGTTTAGAGAAATTCTATATTTTGGAAAGTATAATCAAAATTTAAAATCAAATTTGGTAGATTATGCATTGAAATTGATAACAGTTGCAAAATATTTAGAACCACCACTTAGAGAGGATGAAACAGTCTTAAATGTATCTAGACATTTTGATGCTGATGTTGTGCAAACCGTAACTGTACAAAATATTCAAACAATAGATAGTTTTATTAATTTTATTCAAAGAATACAAAGAGGCAATATGACAAGTAATAATAACAACAGAAAAAACAACAATACTTTTCAATATAATAAAAATGATAATCAACAATATAGACAATCATATAACAATAATACTAGGTATGGTGATAATTTACAAAATTTTAATAATACTAACACTAATCCAAATAGACAGAACTTTAATAATAATACTAGTTATAATAGACAAAATTTTAATAATAATACTAATTATAATAGACAACATTTTAATAACAGTACTAATAATAATAGACAAGATTTTAACAATAGAAGAAATACAGAACGACCTAACTATAACAGACAGGTAAATTGTGTTCGAAGGAATAGAAGCTGCGAAGACAGGGAACGAAGTACTACAAGGCAGGAAAATGTGAGTAGAAGTCATAGTAGGGAAAGACATAGTACATCAGATCCAAGTGGTCAGATACAATCTGACAATTCTAATAATCAAAATTTTGTGCAGTAAACTTTCTGAATTACAAGTTAGGCCATTGCTATTATGAAAAACCTTCTGAATTTATTTCTTTAGATGAAGATAAAATTATTGAATCTATTAATTTAATTTATATAAATGCTTTGGCCAAAAATAAAATGATTAAGATTATGATAGATACTGGTTCAGAAAGTACATTAGTCTCGGAGAATTTTATTTTTAATACATTAAAACTATCAGATATAATAAAGATTCCAAAAATTAAAATTATTGGTGCAAATAATAAGAAGTTGGGTGAAATTGATAAACTAGCCAATTTTAAAATTAATATTCTTAATAAAGAAATTAATATGCAAGGATTTATTGTCAAGGATTTATGTGTTGATATATTAATGGGAAATGATGAATTGGAAAAGAAGAAAGTAAAGATAGATTTTGAAAAAAAAATGGTAACTTTGGAAGGGCAAATAATTAAATTTATGCAGAAAGATGAGGTGGAAGAAGGAAAAAGAGTTGATAGGATATTATTAAAAGAAAATAATGATGTTTATGAAGAAGAAATGTATTTTGATGATAGGGAAATGTCCCAAAAGAATGTAAAGAATAATGGTAGTGAATATTTAAGGAATGGAAATTTTAAGCAGATGGATGCCTACGAGGCGGAGTGCGTAAAATTGGAAGCAAGGAATAATGAGTACATATTGAAGAATAATGTGATTTGTAAAGAAGAAGATATGATGAAAGTTTTAAATTGCCCTGAAGAATATAAATCAATAGTCATTTCCATATTGCAGCAACACAAGGGACTTGTCAATAAAGAAAATAGAATTGCACAAAATTATATCCATAGTATAAAAGTTAAAGAAGAAAAAGATTTTAAAACAAAATCATACCCAATACCATATAAATACAGAGAAGAAGTAAACAAAACAATTAATAATATGTTAGAAGATGGGATCATTGAGAAGGCAGACACACGTTTTATTAACCCCATAGTAGTAGTACGAAAAAGATCAGGTGAAATCAGGTTATGTTTGGATGCAAGGAATATTAACAAGATTACTGAAAAGCAATTTGAAGCACCAATGAGTATAGATGGAATATTAGGAAGAATTACAGGAATGTCATTTTTCACTAAAATCGATTTACAGCATAGTTTCTGGTTAATACCTCTAGAAAGAAAAAGTAGACAGTATACAGGATTTCAGATAGATGGAGTAGTATATCAATTCAAAGTAGTACCATTTGGACTTCAATCATCTTGCAGTGCTCTATGTAGATGTCTTCATGATATTTTGGATCAATATAAACATTTTGTAATTCACTACATTGATGATATCTTAATTTTTTCTAAAACGGCTGAAGATCATGAGAAACACCTAAAAATTATAATAAATAGATTAGACAAAGTGGGACTAAAAATAAATCAAGACAAATGTACATTTTTTCAAAAAGAAGTCATATATCTAGGTTATAAACTTAACACTAAGGGAATCGAAATGGATCCAGAACGGACACAAGTCATTCAGGAATATAAAACACCACACAATTTAAGAACTTTAAGAGGATTTATTGGAATAATTAATTATTATAAAAGGATGATACCAGATCTAAGTATAAAAGAAATTCCATTACTTGAACTACTGAAAAAAGGTGTAAAATGGAGATGGGATCAGAGAAGAGAACTAGCATTCCAAGAAATTAAAAACATTTTTCTGTCAAATTTGAAAATATACTATCCTGACTATACACAGCCATTCATACTAAGAACAGATGCATCAATAGAGAGATTATCAGGGGTATTATTACAAATACATGATGGGGTCGAATACCCAATACAATTCATTTCAAGAATCACAAAGCCACATGAAAAGGGTTACTCAGTTTCAGAATTAGAACTAGCAAGTATAATACACTGTGTCACAAAATTAAGATTTTATTTGTTGGGTAATGAATTTACAATAGAAACAGATCACCAAGCTTTAACGTCTATATTAAATAACAAATATGGAAACAGTAGAATACATCGGTGGAGTCTAATACTTAGTGAATACTGCTTTGAAATCAAATACATTTCTGGAAAATCCAATATAGTGGCAGATGCTTTATCAAGGTTAGAAAATACACCACAAAAAGGGCAGCGCACAATAAAAATTGGATTAAATCAATTAGTAGAAAGTACAGGATTATATTCTAAAGAAGAAATTATAAGAGATCAGATCAATTTGAGTGAAAAACAAAAAGTCCTTAGGAAAGATGGGGTATATTATAAAATAATAAATGGCATAGAAGTATATGTAATAACTAGAACTTTAGCAAAGAAAATATTGAAAAATTTACATAACAATTATATGCATATTGGTTCAAGAAAGCTATGGATGCTATTTAGGGACAATTATTTTGCAAAGAATGACATAAGTATAGCAAAAGAAATTACTACCCAATGCCCAATATGTCAACTAAACAAAGAAAAGAATTTAAAAAAAAAAAAAACTTACTGATAGATCCATTTCATAGATAGATGATAGAATTCTTTGTTGGAAATAAATTTGACATCATACTTGTTGAATTTTGTACATATGGAAATTGTTTGGTACCCTAAAAATCATAATTTGGGGTTAGATACAGAATTGATTGTGTAAATGTCTTTATAAAAAGTGTAAAACTTACCAATTTATATTGATGAAAGTTATTTTGAATGGAAATAATTCCTAGAGTTTGTCTATAAATAAACATAACACAATATAGATTATGTTTTTAATTAAGGTTATATTTTATTCTCTGATATATACATAGCATTCATTGCTCCATTTGACATGACAGTTTGACCATAGAATAGCCGAACTGTACTCCGTTGTCCTCTGTTTTGACATAGACAGCGAACAGGGATGTATTTAACACATTTTAAATAAAAAAAAAATTGATTTATTAAATTTAATAAGGTATGGGAAAATTAATATTTAAAAAAATAATAAGTAAATTATTTATTTTAAATATTATTTTTGGGGTATTGTAACGATTGGGGTTTATAGAAAATAATTTATAAGTTATATACTACATAATATTAGATATAAAAAAGTATTTGATTATTTTAAATAAGTTATATACTAGAGAATTTTATAAAAATATATTTATGTGAGGGCATTTTAAGAAATTAGCATATAATAATTGTAAAAAGTTGTATTTTAATATTGTAAATATATATAAGTGAGCCATGTGCATAGGCAACCAAAAATACTCTCGGAGTAATTTGACAGATAGAAATTAATCATAAGGGAATATAAAGTGGGGTTATATAATATATTGTTTGAAATGTGTATTTTATTAAATTAGAGTGTTAGTTACTAATTTAATTATATATTCTGATCTGAAAAGCCTAAATGTAAACAAAATTATTAATAGAAAAGAATGGAATTCTCTGGATCTCCGGAGATGGCCATGTTTGCGAAATGGTTTGTTCCAGAAAATTCAGACAAGTATTTGATAGAACAAATTAGAACATGATATCTTACGAGATGGTTCTAGAAATCCAAAAACATATAAATACCCGTGATTTGGATTCAAGAGGGCAGTTTTTGGCAGTTTTTAATCAGAAGGGAAGTTTTTAGAAGTTTTTAGTCTGAAGTCAAGCAGTTTTTGGAAGTTTTTAGTCAGAAGTCAGGCCAGTTTATTATGAAAGTTATTAGACACATTTAGTGAAGTAAATTGTTCAGAATTTTCAAGAAGTCAGTCAGAAAAGTTTAGTAAGAAATATGAAAGATTATTTGGAGTCAGAGAATCAGGTACAAATAGTCAAATTGTTTAATATAGTGAGTTAAATGAAGATTAAAAATTATGCATATAATTAATGCACATTTATAATTATACACAAATAATTATTGAAGATTATAAAAGTATATTGGAAGAAATTAAATTATATTGTGGTTGGAGATTAGTATAAATCAACTTATAATAATTGGATATTGGTATATTGAAAAGAAGAATAAATATAAATGCTGTTTGCTGGTTTGGTTGGTGGTGTATAAATGCTGGTGAAGAAAACTATATCTTAAATTGGTAGAAGCTGATAATTGGAAAAAGTAATTTCACAAAAAACAAGGATAACTGAAGTACGAAGACATTCAGTGGTGATTAGAATCTATATAGTAGAAAACAGTTCATTTAGGCATTCAGTGAAAGAAAGGTACAAAATTTTGTTAATATAATTTAGTTAGTGTCATAACAATTTCAATTTTGAAGATAGTTTTGTTTAAATTGTAGATTGTCTATAGAATTTAATTAGTTTTATAAGAATATCAATTTAAAGATAGTTTATTTTAAATTTACATTGGCTAAGTTAGATATATATGTGTGTTTCATAATAGTTATAATAAAGATAATTTAAAAAAGTACTTACAAGCTAATTCTTTGAGAACCGCGATAAAAACCCTATATTATTATTAAAATACTCATTGCTCATCATTCAAACAAAAAAACACATCATAACAATTTATATATATATATATATATATATATATATATATATATATATATATATATATATATATATAACAAAAAGAGAAATCAAACGATTTCTACTTAGCGAAACCGAATTCAAATCTTAACCACTGTGTTTCCTAAAATTTGCGAAACAAACAGCTGGATGAATTACTCGGCAAGGGAATCTAAAATTGCATTCCACAAGCCGTTCATCCTAGTCAAAATTCGTAGTGAATTCAGTTTCTCGTACTTCCAACGAAGTAAATAACAAAACAGAATGACGGTATTAGATTTTTGTTTTGATACAGTGCAGCAACAACCGTTGATACGTATTTCGACCTCCTTAAGTCTCTTCAGAACGGTATAGTCACTGCTCTGAACCAAAACAAAAATCTTTCCCGTCCTAGACAATAGTTATTAAAATAACTATATACGGACGTAACTACGCCATCTAAAAACAAAAAGAGAAATCAAACGATTTCTACTTAGCGAAACCGAATAGTTATTTTAATAACTATTGTCTAGGACGGGAAAGATTTTTGTTTTGGTTCAGAGCAGTGACTATACCGTTCTGAAGAGACTTAAGGAGGTCGAAATACGTATCAACGGTTGTTGCTGCACTGTATCAAAACAAAAATCTAATACCGTCATTCTGTTTTGTTATTTACTTCGTTGGAAGTACGAGAAACTGAATTCACTACGAATTTTGACTAGGATGAACGGCTTGTGGAATGCAATTTTAGATTCCCTTGCCGAGTAATTCATCCAGCTGTTTGTTTCGCAAATTTTAGGAAACACAGTGGTTAAGATTTGAATTCGGTTTCGCTAAGTAGAAATCGTTTGATTTCTCTTTTTGTTTTTAGATGGCGTAGTTACGTCCGTATATAGTTATTTTAATAACTATTGTCTAGGACGGGAAAGATTTTTGTTTTGGTTCAGAGCAGTGACTATACCGTTCTGAAGAGACTTAAGGAGGTCGAAATACGTATCAACGGTTGTTGCTGCACTGTATCAAAACAAAAATCTAATACCGTCATTCTGATATATATATAAATATATATATATAAATATATATATATATATATATATATATATATATATATATATATATATATATTTATATATATATATATATATATATATATATATATATATATATATATATATATATAAATAATAATTTTATGTGAAAGTGGAATTGGATGAGGGTTCAGCGCTATTCCTTTTTTATAGCTTAATAATATTTATTATTTTTTTCCTCATTAGTGTTAAATTAGATAACAGAGAAAATATATGGCATACACTGGTACTTCTAATGTATGCTAATGATGTTGAATACCTAGGATTCCAAAAAATTTTTAGAAACAAACCAGGATATGTTTGTCAAGGCGATTGATATTGGTATGACTGAAAATAGAAACTTATGTAGAAATGTAATTAGTAAAGCAGACTCCAGATTCAGTCTAGAACAGATTCAGAATTTTTTTCTTTTTTTATTTAGAAAAAAAAACATATAATCCACATCAACCACGAAGGGTTATTAGTGGAGTAACGTACACAAAAGTTCATTTTATTTACAATAAATAAATGTATATAAACGTAAATCTTTTAAATAATTTATTACATGGTCAGTGTTTATGGTTAAAGTGGTTTTGATGTCATCTGAGATTCCATATTTTCTTCTTGTTTCTTCGTGGTACTGGCAGTCAATCAGAATATGCTTCACCGACAATGGGAGAGAACAGTTTCTGCAGGTTGGAGAAGGTTCTTTGTTGATTAAGAATCTATGGGTCAGTGCAGTGTGTCCAATTCTTAGTCGATTAATTATTACTTGATCCCTTCTATTGGATGGATTATTCAAGATGGTCTTCACAAGGGGATAAAAAATAGTTTGGTTCCTGAATCTTTCCAGAAGTCTTGCCATATGTTCATACAGTGGTCTTTAATTAGGTTTTTGAGATCGGAATATGGGTAATTTATTGTTTTGGTTGTGTATTGTGAGTTTAACGTGCGACTTGTGTTTGCTAGGTTGTCCACTTTCTCATTTCCAGCTATTCCTACATGCGACGGTACCCAGATAAATGCTTCTTCTTTTCGAGTTGATTGAATTACATTTATCTCATTTTTTATAGCCCGAAATATTGGATTTGTAAGGTATATTTGTTTTACACCTAATAGAGCATTTAATGAGTCAGTGATAATGACACATTTATTCTCACTACGCGTTTTGAAGAAAATTAAGGCTTCCAAAATGGCTGTGGTCTCGCCTGTGAGGATGCAGCAGTTTGTAGGTATGGATATAGTGTGCGTAGTGTATTTACAGTAGTATGCAGCAGCATGTCCGTCATGAGCTTTAGAGGCATCACTGAAAATTTTGAGATGATTGGGATAATGAGATATCACTTCGGAGTACAAGTGTTTAATGAAAATCGGATTTGTAGTTGATTTGGGGTATTTTGTGAGGGTTAAATCAATGGTAAGTGGTTGGATTATCCATGGAGGAAAATTTACACTGACTTGTAGAGATCGATTTAGCTTATCCATATCAAAGTTAGAAGATTTTATTCGTTCTATAAGGGGAGTACTATTTTTAGTTGGTTTTGTAGAACCAATATTCGGATGACAAATTTGGGAGAATACTATATGTTGTTTCTGTGCTGATATTTTCCCTATATAGTTTAGGGATAATTGTTGGCGTCTAATATATAGAGATGGTTCTCTCGCTAAAACTTGTAAGCTACTAATAGGACTAGTTCTGAAGGCACCCTGTCCAATATCAAATCTTCATAATTCATATCCGAAATTGGACAGTATAATTTTATCACCCAGTAGACCGAATGAATCTATTTGTTATTAAATACACACACGTAGTTAATTAGGTTACATACACATTTGGTCAATTATAAATAATAATTTGGACATCAGTAAAAAGTACTGACAAAATTAAACAATTTACATAAATTAAATACACATATCACGCTAGGTACGCGAAAAATATTGACCCAAATAGAATTTATATAAAACAAATATCTCTTGACTAGAGAAGCATTCAATCAATATTCACTCAACGAACATACAGTCTTCAACGATCAACTTCATCAGTCTCTACTCAAAGTAATCCCGGGTCTACACCCATAGTGTACGTCTCAACAATAAACTCTGCTACTATTATTTGGTGTTTCCATTACAACAGAACGAACATCTTCACTGAGCCAACGAAGGGAATTTGTTCATGGTCCTATCGAGAAACAGAATACTTCAAGGAAGTTTGAGAGAGCCTATACAGTCCACGCCAGCAACACCCTCAGTAGCAGAGAGAGACCACTAGACCCGGGAGAACGAGAGCAGTACCAAAGCCAAGAGCCATACTAGAGCCGAGAGCAGTACCAGAGCCGAGAGCAATACCAAAGCCGAGAGACATACTAGAGCCGAGAGCGGTACCAAAGCCGAGAGCCATACTAGAGCCGAGAGCGGTACCAGAGCCGAGAGCAGTACCAAAGCCGAGAGCCATACTAGAGCCGAGAGCAGTACCAAAGCCGAGAGCCATACTAGAGCCGAGAGCGGTACTAGAGCCGAGAGCGGTACCAAAGCCGAGAGCCATACTAGAGCCGAGAGCGGTACCAGAGCCGAGAGCAGTACCAAAGCCGAGAGCCAGACTAGAGCCGAGAGCAGTACCAAAGCCGAGAGCCATACTAGAGCCGAGAGCAGTACCAAAGCCGAGAGCCATACTAGAGCCGAGAGCAGTACCAAAGCCGAGAGCCATACTAGAGCCGCAGAGCAGCCAAAGGACAGGACCGATTGCAGAACCCACCAGAAGCGAGGGATCCTCAACGTCTAAGAACACAAAAAACCGTAAGTTTTTGAATAATTACAAAATCTTCCAACTTTTACAATCTTACAATTTAACAAGTTTTTTTTTTTTATTACAATTTAACAATTTAGAACAACAATCTCCACTCTATCAATCGTATAATAATGTACTTTAGAATGCATACCATTTAAATAATACAGAGAATTGATAAAACAAAAATAAACGTCATTCACAACTATAATTAACTAAACAGTAATTTTGTATGACAATTTGAAAAAAGAAACGTTCATACGTATAGCTTGCTTTAATTACAATTAAATATTTTATTTCGAAAAATTAAAATAATTACGTAGCAAATAATTTCATTTATTTTGATAACAATATATATATATATATGTATATATATCATTATAAGAGTGTGTGGATTACATCTTGACCTACCTCAATGCAAAGAATAGCACAGCAGGCAAGGTCAAACTCATATTTCGCTAAATTGCACATTCCGATAGAAAAGAAAGTGTTATAATACAGGTATACTTATTTAATACATAACGTACATTTAGTATTGTCTAATATATTTACCGCTGAATGTAAAAATTTTTTAAAATAATCATGGAGAGTCTATACGTTAAGCAAGCGGAAATAGGAACAGAAATAGTGAAACTCGTTTCAAATACAAAAAAGGATTCCCAATCTCGGAAAAATCAACAATACATCCGGGATAGACAGGAAAAATTAGAAGAATATTGGGCAAAATTTTTAAATAACCACGAAAAGCTGCTAGAAGGGGGTATAACGAAAGAAAAATATTTTGAAACAAAATACTATGATCAGGTATTTAAGACATACATTGAGGGGAAAACCCTGTTGGAAGAATATGGAAGGGTGCTGAAAAGAGGAAAAGCACCGAAAGTAAAGGAGATACAGATAAGAAAACAAAGAATCGAGGAATTATTACGGCCAGAAAATGAACAAGACTTGCAGGAGGATGAAGAATTGCAGTCAGAGTTAAGAGAATACATGGAAAAGGTGAATACACTAATGATTGAAGCAGCAGTAAATGAGGAACTGGACGTTACAGATATTGGAGAAGTAGAGAGAATAAATCATCTAAAGAGGAAAGTCAGGGAAGTTTTAAAGAAAATAAGGCCAGGAATGCAACGGCCAGAAAGCACACAGAGGAGGGACGGTATGACATTGCCGCAGGTAAAAATCCCTGTGTATGAAGGCAGATATGAAACGTGGAGAACTTTCCACGATCTGTTTACTAAAGTAATACATGAAAACGACCAGTTATCAAACGCAGAAAAAATGCAGTACCTAAAAACTCAAGTAAGAGGGGAAGCCAACAGAATGATACAACACTTAAACATATCCGAGGCCAACTACGAAGTGGCCTGGAACATGCTAAAAGATAGGTATGAGAACCCAAGGATGATATTGTTTAAATTAATAGACAGGATGCTACTAGCGCAGGAAGTAAAGGAATCTTCTGCTAGAGCATTGAAATCACTACATGACACCTTCCACGAAAGTCTGGAAGCCATAGGAGGGTTAGGAACAGACACGGAAGCGTGGAGCCCATTGATAGCCCGAATTATCATAACGAAATGGGACAATGAAACTAGGAGGCTGTACGAAAACCACATTGGAGACAGTAGAGAGATACCGACGTACAAATCGACACAAACATTCTTACAGCGAAGATTTCAGACACTGGAACTGCTGGAGTCAGAAAAAAGACAAGAGAAGCAAGGAGGATCTCTTAGGAAACCAAGAACACATTGCGTGATATGCAACGGAGATCACGGAGTACCGAACTGCAGAGAATTTCAGGAACTCAAGGTAAGAGACCGGAACAGGATGATAAAAGAAAAAGGATTGTGTACAAACTGCCTAGCACATAAAAAAGAAAAACAATGTTATTCACAATATAGGTGCAGACACTGTGGCGGAGACCACCACCATATGTTGCATTATGAAAAAGGAAACACAAGCAACAAAAGAAACTCCAATGAAACGAAACGAGAACAAACACAAGAAAGAAATGGAAGAGATTCAAACAATAGAAGAAACGGGTACCAAGCTGATAGGTACAGAGGAGGAAATAATAATCCATACAACGCCAGAGAACAAAATAACGGAAGGCGAGAAAATACACAAGATACCAATGGGCCTAGGAATAGCAACGACCAGCAAAAAGGGCAGAATTCAGTAAACTGTGCAAGCCATAAGGAAGGTGAAGCATTACTAGCGACAGCTGTGGTACGCATAAGAGATGCGAAAGGAGATTCACACATAATGAGAGCACTAATCGACCAAGGGTCACAATGCGCATTTATAACGGAACAAGCTGCGACGACGCTAGGAACAACAAGGAAGCCCATACAGGCGACCATATCCGGGATAGCCAAAAACAGCCAACTGGAGTATGAAACTTTTAATCGAAACTCATTACGAAAGTGACTTCGAGATGGAAATAGAAGCACTAGTACTACCGAAGATAACAAGGAATTTACCGGAAAAGGATATAATTCTACCGGACTATAACGAGAAAAATGCAATACTGGCAGATCCAAGATATTACAAGGTAGGGAAGATAGACTTACTACTAGGAGTAAAAGAATACAGTTACATATTGACAGAAGGGATGCACAGAATAAGTAATGGACTCCTGAGTCAAAACACCAAACTAGGATGGATAGTTTCGGGAATAGCACGAGAAAGGGAGAATATAAAAGCAGAAGTATGCTGTATGATATCAAGACAAGAAATGGACGTACAAATAAAGAACTTCTGGGAATTAGAAGAAGTAAATCAGGATACAAGTTTCTCAGTGGAAGAACAAGAATGTGAAGAACTGTAATGAATGTGTAAAAAGGAATGAAGAAGGGAGATACGAAGTAAAAATTCCGTTTAGGGAAGACGTCGCAAAGTTAGGAGAATCTAAACAGCAAGCATTCGCCAGATTGATGCAACTAGAAAGGAAGTTTGCAAAAGACAAACAGTTAGAAGCGAATTACAGACAATTCATGGAAGATTATGAAAACCAAGGTCATATGGTAATAGCAGAAAACCAGGGAGATGGGTACTACTTACCTCATCATCCAGTGAGAAAAGAGGACAGTACTACAACGAAAATAAGAGCCGTGTTTGACGCATCAAGCAAAAGCTCATCGGCAGTAAGCCTGAATGATATTATGCACACAGGGCCGAAATTACAACAAGACTTGACAAATATACTATTACGATGGAGATCCAATAAGGTAGCATACTCAGCGGATCTGGAAAAAATGTTTAGACAAATCAGAATGGCAGAAGAAGACCCTGAAGGGAAAATAGCCCTGACACCAGCTCACTTCCTTATAGGGAGAGAAATTATATCACCAAATCGGGAAGAAGAGCTTACGACTTATTTGAAGATGCCGACGAGGTGGAGATTAGTGGAGAAAATAAAAAGAGACTTCTGGAAAATTTGGAAACAGGAATACCTGCACCAATTACAACAGAGAAATAGATGGCATAAGGCGCACCCTAACATAAAAGAAGAAGAAATAGTTATAATTAAAGAAGAGGATACACCTCCAGGCAGATGGCCATTAGCGAGGGTAACAGAAACACACCCTGGAGCGGAGGGATTAACCAGAGTAGTAACAGTGAGAAAGGCAAACGGGAAACTGACTAAAAGACCCATACATAAGCTAATACGACTGGAAGAAGAGAAACAGGAAAAGCCGAAAAAGGCAGCAGCACTAAGATGGAAGAAAATACTAGTAGCTATAATGTTTTTAACGATGTTAAAACCCATAAAGGCAGAACCGTATAAAATATATAATCCGGTACCAGGATTTTTCACAGAAGACCTTGGAGAGGTCGTCATAGACCGGGGAACATTTCGAATAAAGGTGTTACTCGAAAAAGGAAGAATTCGAACAGAGCACCAACTAATAGGAAATATGATACAAGGCGTACGAGAACTGTGTCATGAGATAAAAATCGTGAATTGTAAGGATATAATAGAGAAATTGGAGGAAGGACAAAGAAAGGCGGAGTCAGTAAACGAGGGGCTGACAGTAGAAATAAAAGGAAGGGAAAGAAGAGGAATATTAGGAACAATATTAACCTCAGTATTTGGAGTCAATGACGAAGCCTACAGTAACATTGAAGCATTAGATAATAACCAAAAGAAGCTAATAAAGGGATCACAGCACCAGGCGAAGATAATGTTAGAAACAATAACATCAATCAATCACACAGAGAACAGGATAAACGAGCAAATGAACAAGTTTAACAAAGCACTAATCACAGGTCTACAAGAAATATCTAAAGGACTTAACGAAGTAGAAGACAAAGCACAAAAACTAGAAACCGAATATAGCACGTTACGAATACAAACGATAGCATTACAAGTTATGGACTTCATAAACGAATATACTCAATTTTACGAGGGAATGTTAAACCTTCACTATAACCACGGACACTTCATTGATATAGTGAAACCGGGAGAAATAACCAAATTAATAGGGAAAGCAGGGCAGATACTGCCTCAAGGGGTCGAAATACGACGACAACCCATTATAGAAACAGAAGTCAGTCATGACGACAGATATATAACAGTCATCGGCTACTTCATAGTGACAGGGAAAAATAAGTACAGCATGCTCAAAGTCACGGCCATACCACTTAACGTTGAGGGGTCGGTGTTGCGCACATTTGTCGCCCCAAGGAATCTACTGGTCGTAGATTATAACACACTGCACTACTTCGAATTGACCACGGAAGATAGAGAAAGGTGCTTACTGTTGACAAAGGCGCAGATAGCGTGCTCACCAACGGCTATAAGAAACATGGATACCCAACCAAACTGCATACTAGAAGAAATTTATGAGCGATCTAAGAATAGCACATGTCCAGTGGTAGCCAGGACAATACAGACAGCTCAATGGAGTAAGATGGGTACTCCCAACCTCTGGCTAGTTATCACGCCAGTCACGATACACATATCCATTATTTGCGATGGAAATCGGAGCGAAAGAGTACTGGAACGAGTCACATTCCTGAAGCTTTCACCCAAATGTATCGCCCAAACGAAAAATATTACATTACTCCCCACTAGCAGTGGGGTGGACAGAGCAGTGACGAGTTACCTGAAGTCGCCAATCACTCCCGTGGCCCAACTGGTGGCGAGGACACCCCGCAAGTTTAACACGCCTCTAAACACCTACCTTGACATACCAGGAGGAGAGCTACGTCATGTGTTACTTGAGGAGGAGAGTCTGGAACAAGAAATGACGCATACGCAGTGGCGATCGATTCACGAATCTAATTGGCATTATTTTGTGGCCACCGGGATCATTACTATAATGGTAATAATTGGGATACTCACGTTATGGAAGTACCGTCCTGTTGCACGACTATGTCGTTCAGGGAATCCACAAACTCAGACTAACGAACAGGAAGTACCTGTATTAGTTAGTAATCGGCACAACAATGTACGGTCGACTTCCCAAGTTGACATCCCACTTTCCACATTTTCATCCAATTGCCCTAATTTTAATCTAGAGATAGAGTCGGACATTGATAGCTAGGGTACGGTTGGAAGATTATTGATTATTCTTAAACTATTTATAATTTATCATGTTTGAATTTTACTATGTTATGTAATACTTATATGTAAACTTTGAGTATTGACACTTGGGCCAGATTGCCCGATTCCGCAGTATGTCCAATATCAAATCTTCATAATTCATATCCGAAATTGGACAGTATAATTTTATCACCCAGTAGACCGAATGAATCTATTTGTTATTAAATACACACACGTAGTTAATTAGGTTACATACACATTTGGTCAATTATAAATAATAATTTGGACATCAGTAAAAAGTACTGACAAAGTTAAACAATTTACATAAATTAAATACACATATCACGCTAGGTACGCGAAAAATATTGACCCAAATAGAATTTATATAAAACAAATATCTCTTGACTAGAGAAGCATTCAATCAATATTCACTCAACGAACATACAGTCTTCAACGATCAACTTCATCAGTCTCTACTCAAAGTAATCCCGGGTCTACACCCATAGTGTACGTCTCAACAATAAACTCTGCTACTATTATTTGGTGTTTCCATTACAACAGAACGAACATCTTCACTGAGCCAACGAAGGGAATTTGTTCACACCCAGTGCTAATCTCAAAGCTGTAGATTGTATGCTGTTTAGTTTTTTTAAAGCAGTTTTGCTTGCAGCACCGTAAGATATGCAACCGTAATCTAATTTACTTCTAATAAGTGATTTGTAAAGGTTAATTAATGTTTTACAGTCGGCACCCCAAAATTTATTAGATAATATTTTAAGTATGTTTAACCGGTTTTGGCATGCTTGTTGTAATTTATTAATATGCACATTCCAATTTAATTTTTTATCGAAAGTTAGGCCTAAAAAACTTACTTCTGTTGACTGTTTTATAGGTAAATCATTTAATCTTAAATTAATTGTATGGTGAGTGTTATTTTTACTAAAAATTACGTATTGAGTTTTTTCTGCAGAAAAATTGAATCCGGTTTGTAATGCCCGATTATGTAAATTATGTAAATTTTGAAGTCGATTTAACATAAGTTGTAATATATTTGTTGCTGAAACTAGGTTATTAGATTTGGTGTAAATAACAATATCATCCGCGTAAATGCTAGCTTTAATAGGAGCTCTGATTACATTTATGATGCTATTACTTTACTTTACTTAATCAGTAGACCCATTTGTACCTTTCGGTGTTGGGCCGTTTAAAATACAATTCATTACATTACACTATTTGACAGTCTTCTGAGGTGTTCTAGCTCTTAACGAACTTTCTCCATTCCTTCCTATTGGATGCCATCTGTGTTGCTTCCTGCCAAGTCTTACCCTTACTCTGTAGTATCTGCGAGATGTCACTGTTCCATTCTTTAATGGGTCTTCCTCTTCTGTTCTTCCCTATTGGTTTGGCGTCCCACACTCTTTTAACTTGTCTTATGATGCTATTAAAAGCCACTAAAAATAGGGTTGGACTTAAAATGGATCCTTGAGGGATTCCATTATCTAGCATTTTTGGAGAACTTATGATTCCATTTATTCTAACTTGTATAGAACGATTACTTAAGAATTTTTTTTAAAAGCAAGCATGTTACCTTGAATTACATAATTATTAAGTGTTGCTAATATAGAGTGTTTCCATGTCCTATCAAAAGCCTGGGTTATGTCAAAGAATATTGCAATCAACTTCTGATTGTTTGCAAAGGCTTCATTGATTGAGGTTTGCAGTGAAATATGATTATCTAATGTAGACCGTCCCTTGCAAAAACCACTCTGAAATGGGGTAAGGAGATCTTTTGTTTCTAAATACCATGTTAGACGGAGATTTAGAATTTTTTCCAGTATTTTGCACATGCTGCATGTGAGAGAAATAGGACGGTACGATGAGGGTATATCTTTGGGCTTATTGGGTTTAATAGTGGGAATAGTTATTGACTGAGACCAGAGTTTTGGAAATTTATAATTTAAAAAACAGGTATTGAATAAATCTAACAATATTATTTTTGCTCTGAAAGGTAGGTGTTTTATGAATATTGGTGGAATATCATCATGTCCTGGGGATGTATTTTTGGAGTTTACAATAGAGTATTCTAATTCTTGAAGAGTTATGGTAGCATTTAATGGATCACCAGATTCCTTATCAACGATTTCGAATGATTCTATATTTTGCTTATGAAATAATTGCGGCGTTATATTTTGGTCGCTAGAATTTTCTTGGTAAACTTCGGCTAAAGTTTCACCAATAGCTTTTTTACAGGTGATGATCTCATTATTATATGTTAGTGCATTGATATGCCTAAAGGAGTTGGTACCTTTAAGTTTCCGAATTTTAGACCAAATAACCTGTGAAGGTGTTGATGAATTTATGGACGATACGTAGTCTTTCCAAGTATCTTTTTTGCTTTTTTTCATAAGATGTCTTGATTCAGCTCTGAGTTTTTTAAAATTAAGTAAGTTTTCGTCTGTATTATGTTTTTTAAGTTTATTAAAGGCATGTTTACAAGATGAGAGTGCTTTTGCAATTTCACTATTCCACCAAGGTACGGGTTGCCTTTTACAGGGTTTTGTCTTTTCTATATTTTCTAAAGCTGCTTCTATAATAATATTATTTAAAGAGGTGATATCATAGTTTATATCATTGCTTAAATGGAAGTTTTCAAGTTTATTATTAATATAGGATTGATAGGATGCCCAATTTGCATTTTTTAATTTCCAGGACTGATATATTGGGAAATCAAGGGGATGAATGTGATCTGATGTTATAGAAATTGGAAAGTGGTCACTATTATATAATGAGTTCAAAGTGTTCCATGACAATGTAGTTGAGAGTGATTGACTGCATAAGGATATATCAATGGCGGAAAATAAACCGTTATAAGAATTAAATCTAGTTGGATTCCCTGTATTAAGTAACAATAAATCAGAACAATCAATTAGGTTTTTCAATAAGTTACCGTATTTATCAGCTTTGTGACTTCCCCATGCCGGGTGGTGGCAGTTCATATCTCCTAAAATTAATTTAGGATGTGGAATTTGGTCTATAAGATTATTTAATTCGTGCATATCTAGATTACTAGGGTGTGGTAAATAAATGTTATATATGTTAATCTTTTTATGATAGGTAATAGAGACTGCTACAGCTTCAAGATTAGTACTTAGCGCGATCGGTTTAGCTTCCAAATCAGTTCTGGTGAAAATAGCTACTCCACCACTAGCTTGTTGAGCTATTCAATTTTTTTTAAAACATTGAAAATTTTTTAAATTTATGTTTTTTTGTTTAAAGTGGGTTTCTTGAAGACAAAGAATTAAAGGGGAAATCTCGCCAATTAGTAGTTTTAACTGTTCATAATGGGTATAAAACCCATTTATGTTCCATTGCACTATAAATGAATTAGTCATCCCTTAATTATCCTTCAACTAGTGACGATTCGTCAGTTTCGTCAGCTGAAGAAGGGTTAGGGTTTATTTTTTTCTTTAGTCGGGTGATATTATTTCTTAACCTAGAATTTTGGGTGTAACAATAAACAAAATTAAGGATTTGAATTAGTTCCTCTGGTTCATTGGAGTAATCTTTAGAAGTTAATTCAGGGTTATGAGAGTTTCAAACATTTTCCATAAAATCACATATTTCATTAAAATTTAGTATAAATGGAGGTGATCTATTTTCGATTTTGTCTTTGATGGATTCTAGGGAGTGAATGACATCTTCGCGGGGGGTTTTGGAAGAAGTTTTGGGTTTCTTTTTTGGTTTATTTTGTTTAGGGGTATTAAAAACGGATGAGTCGGTTTTTGGGTTGTCATCGTTTATTTCAGGAGATGATATGCTATGTCTTTTTAGCTGTTTAGAATTGACTGCATTATTTAAAGTTGTTGATGTTTCTGGTGTCGTAGTATTTTCAGTGTTATTTACAGCTGGTGCTGTTGTTTTGGAAGAAGAAGACAACGTGTTTGGATTATCTTTAGATATGTTTTGGATGATGTCGGTTTCCGTAGTATTTTCAATGCTATTTACAGCTGGTGATGTTTTGGAAGAAGAAGACGAAGTGTTTGGATTATTTTTAGATATGTTTTGGATGAGGTCGGTTTCCGTAGATTGATATATTTTATCATTAGGTTCATTAGGTTTAGATAATGACGATGTGGTTAGAGTTGAATTTGAGAGGGGAGTTGAAGGGGTATCATTAGGTTGATGATGTTTAGATAATTTTGATGTGGTTTGAGTTGAATCTAAGAGGGTAGTTGAATTAGTTTGGTTTGAAATGTTAGCGCATTCTGATTCTTGATGATCAATGGTTTTACATTTGGAGCAACTGAATACGTCTATGAAGAGAAATACTCGGTAGGAAGTATTATCATGAGTTATGGTAAAAGAGTCAGGAATAGACATATTTTCCAGGGGTGTAATGAATGATTGCCTTCTAAAGCTCAGAACATGACTGTACTCACTTTCAGACATACCTACTCGAAGAAAAGTCATTTTAGATACAGTGTGAATACCAAGTTTTTGTAATTCTTGTTCAATTATTTCGTTCGGGATTGTAGGACATGCATTAGATATTAGAAGTCTCTGGGCTGGAGAAATGAATCTTCTTACTTCGACTTGACATCCATTTATTTCGATATATTTATAAGAATGAAGAAGAGCATCAACAGTGTTTTTGAAGAGAGATATATGCACATCCTATTGTTAGCAATTCTTGAGGCAAAAAGTACATTAATTGGGCGCACTAGTGATCCAACAGCTACGACGTAATCATGGATTTTTGTGCCTTCAATGCTGGAAATGACTATTGCTTGTTGTTTTGTGGGATGTTTAAAATAATTTACGACATCTGAGTAATTGCGTTTAACAAAGTTGTGTGTAGTATTATTGCTGTATAAAGTCATTTTATTAATTTTCTTGATCAGAAGTTGAGCCGGTCCTGTGGCCGGTCCAAAAAACTGATATGAGATACTGAGAAAATATTAAATTATGATTTGTTTTTACCATTTAAAATGACTATATTTCGGGACAGCTAATAACGTTGTAGATTTGATCGCTATCAGGGCCGAACTCCTTAGAATTTTTATATACGGTATTTAGCAAATTAAGGCCTTGGTAGTTTATATGGCTGTTCTCTTGCCCTTTTGATTTTGATGACTTAGAGAGAGGGTCTGAGATTTTTTATTTTGCTACATATCTGATTAACTTTGTTTTAACCTATCTATCGCTTCAGCTTTTATATTTTTCTTATCTTACGTGTGGTTTTTAGTTTATTTTTTGTTATTTCATTGACTTTCGTCCAATCTGTGTTACTCTTTTTGATAGCAATATACTATCTTCGAAAGTTGAAAGCCGATGTAGAACAATAAAACTCACAACTTTCTTTGGAAGCCAATTGTTAGGCCTTGTTTAGCTCAGTTTTTCAAGTGTGAGAACGTCTTATCTTAATATAGCTTTTTATTTAGGCCATGTAAGTTTTATGCTGTGCAAGTATGTCTTGCATGACATATCTCTTGCCTAGCCTGATCTGTTTACATCAGAGCTATTTCTGTGCAATTTTTGAATATGATATACCACTTTCACTGTTGCTAACAGAAGAAACATATCAAAACATTAACTTTAAATATTTCACTTGGAAATTTCAGTCCAGAATTAAATATATTCAAATATAAATTATTGCATTCAATAAATAACATTTACAACAACGCAATGTAGTTAAGTTTTATTCTAAACCATAAATTTTGTTGGCAAAATTAATTTTAAATATAAATTAATTCTAATTTTTTTTCTAGCATAGATACTGCTTGGAAATATCGTGTGGGCATGCACAGCTGCATAATCTGTCTTGCATAGGTCTTGCTTAGCATAAAAATTGCATAATGTAAAGTCAACTTTAGAAGTAAATGTGAAAAATGAGTTTAACTAAGACAAATAAACTAAGATATTAACTAATCATATCTATTATACATAAATCAATATCAAAAAGGAAATTTTGATATTAAATTAAAATTTAACAAATGAAATCTTACCTATAGCTTTACATAAAAAGATTTTTAAACAATACTTATGGCAGCTGATGTCTTCAAGTAGCTGGACAGGATTTCAGAATGTAGTAATTAATTTCTGATGTAGTTGAATTTTGATACTTTCATGTTTGTATCTTCTGGTGGCTATTGAGTTCTAAATAGCAACTACTGAAGTTAATATTTCATGGCCGACCATGGGCTGCTGAATTCTTCACCCAAAAAGTTGGACAAAAATTTAAAAAAAAATCTAGAAAAATTAACCTAGTGTTAACATCATATATTTTAAAATATTTTCTTATCATATGAAGATTGAAAATAATTTTAATATTAAATAACAAGTAGCAAATTAGCAATGATAAAATTAATGTAATTATTAATAAATATATTAGTTAAATTATATTAAAGATACTAACTGCATATGACACGAATTATAAAGTTAAAAGAAACATGTGCGGAGGAGGTTATGTATGTATGTATAAAAATAAAATTTTAAAGGACATATATTAGTTAAATATTAACTTAACCCAGAGAAGACTTAATATTATAAATTAATTTTAAATCTAAGCATGCCTCTTTATAGATGAATGATATTTATAAAATGTATGCCACTTGTACAGAATTGTGCCGATGAGAAGTGATATGACACAGCAGAGTTGCCAACTAACAACACTGTCTACTGAAGTGAGGCATAAAAATCAATACATGTTCTATCATTTCATAGAACAGACTGGAGTCAAATACAAGATATATAACTAAAATAAATGAACATTGAAAATGAAAAATTAAAATAAAATGAAGAATATTTACTTGATTGAAGCATTAAGCGCCAACTATTTTCAAAGTAAAAATAGTAAAATAAAAGGTAAAATTAATAGATAAATAAAATTAAAATAAATTGAAACAAAATATATATTAAAAGAAAAATAACAAATGTGTGGCATTTATACCATTACAAAATATTTTGTAGAATTATATAGGGTGGCAAAATACACAAACAATCAAAATTTCAATATGAATAAAACAACTTACACAGAAAAATCAACTAATAATCCACCCCTTGACATGCAGCTCTACTAGAGGCCACACTTTACTAGAATTGACTTCTATACAATATGTACAATAAAAATAAATAAAAATTTACGAATCCTCGTAAATAAATTCGCATGGTTGCGGTCGACGTCAATGCCGGTAAATGAAAAATAAGTGGCGTTTCGATGAGTAAAACAAAGGACAATTTTCAGTCAATACCCAAAAACTGTGGAATCGGCTGATAATTACTCAGCCTAGGCAAAAGGTGTGACGGACAGTCGATCCATATTCAACCCAGGCGAGGAAAGAAAGCAAACGATTAATACTCAATCGCAGGTATGGAAAAAAGGACGATGGCCTCTGATCAGAACTCAGAAATGTAGAGGTGGAAGCTCTTACTAGTTCTGTCTTGGTTGTTTACGGCGTTTTATATTTTTGCCGGTCTTTCGGTAGTGCTTAGTAGGAATGCGCGTACACATAGAGAGAGAGAGAGAGAGAGAAAGAGAGAGAGAGAGAGAGAGTCAGTGTTGTTGGCAAGCACTGATGGCGACTTCGTTACACCCCTATCTCTCTGGGGAGAAAAATGTAGCATACATTTACAGAACTTTTTTGTCCCCTTTGTGACCAGTTTGTTTGGTACGATCTCTACCAAGTTGGAATCCTGTCCAGACCATGGCTCCCCCGGGCTCGTCATGGAGATGGCTTCGGGTCCTTTTGGTATGTATGTTTTGTTCGACCCGTGGCGCTTCCTTAGTAAAGATGGTATACCGAAAAACTGCTTAGCCTCTCTGGCGTTTCCAGTGGGCATATTTCTTCTGAAATTTTTAGTTTGTTTTAGATGGGGATAGGGGCTCTTCGGAGATGCTTTCCCCTCGCATGGTTTTAAGTCTTTGACGTGCGCCGTCACTTGTTTGCGATTGTCTCTACCGAACGGTTTCAGTTTTGCCATTACCGATGATATAACTGATGTTACTGTGTAGGGTATAGAATATTTCAGCCCCAGCTTGCTGGTAAAAGCTTCGCCAGCCGAGGGTAAATGGTGTTTCTTTTTTATGATGTGATTTAGGTGCTGATGCCAGTCCCTTCGCCTTAGATTATATTGTTTTTTCTGGTCTTCAAAAATAAGCCCACTGTTTAAAGCATTATTTGTTGACAGGTAAAACGTTTTTTAAAAATCGAAGCACGCTACCACTGGGACCAATGTAAGTTTTAATTTAAGTTCTTTAAAAGAGTCTTTCTTTTTATTGGTAAATTTTCATTTTACTCTTTTTTTTTCAGAAATGTGTTTAGTAGTCCTGCTATTATTGAGTATCGGCGGTACCATGAATTTATTTCTAGAAAACGGCGGAGCTGACGCACAATTTTTTGGTGCGCAAGTTCGGTTATAGCGCTAGGTTTATGTATATTTTAAACTTCTGTTTCAACAATATGTCCCACGAGTCTCGGCTCTGGCTGGCAAAATGTACATTTTTCGAAATTGAATTGTAATCTAGCCTCTCTCAGTCTTAGTAATATTTCTTGTAGTTAATTAAAATGCTCTTAGGCAATTACCACATTGTCTAAATGAGCATATGAAACTATATATTAAGAGATGGTATTTGCGTGAGAGTGCAGACTAAATGGAGTGGTTTTTTCCGTTTTCTGGGTACGCGAAATATTGTTTCGGGGTGGTTTGCCTTTTCCAGGGATATTTGGAAATAAACTTGTTTTACATTAAGAGTTAAAATAAAGTTAGCTTTTTCAAGTCTATACAGAATTTCCGATAACCTGAGTAATGGATATGCGTTCTAATCTGATAGCTCCTTGACTTTTGTCGTTGATTTTGTCCAAAGTCGATACCAGATGTACTAGTTGTTTTTTTTTCTGTGGTATCGACGAACTCAAACCCCTTGTAGAGATTAGAGATTGTTCAATATTATAAATGGTTCTACTTGTCGAAAGTTTAATAATTCCTTCTTTTAAATATTGTCCACTTCTTGGTTGATGATTTGTAACATTTCGGAGTTATGATGTCAATACGACTTTTTAACGGAGTTGCGTGCTTTCTTTAATTTTATTTCGTATTTTATTAAATGAGTGGGTGCTCTTAACCTTTTAAGTTTCTTGAATTCTTTTCTTAGGAATCTTACCAATTCCATATTTGGGTAATATCCTTTAAAGCATTATATGTTTCTTCTCAGCGCGGTGTATTTTGTTTAGTTATATCTCTATCGAACCTAAAATCAGTAGAAACTAGACTTTTTACCGAGAAATTTGACTCACAGTATTTTGCCTTCTGTTAATCCAGGTAATATTATGAACGTTTTTCGGGTCTATAAATTATCGATCTCACACTCGATAATAAATTTTTGATTTAGTTATATTACGACTGATTAAGTCGTCAATATCCTCCTGGGGTATCTACTTTCATGCTTTAATTACCTCTTCCCAAATTGCTCCCAAAGTTTAAGAAGGATGCTATAAATAAAAAAGTCACCGATCCATTATTTTTTATACGTATTCATTTATTAGTCAAGTATTAATAAATCAGCGGATCTTGTGGACTAGGGCAAAATATTGACTCCAGGCTGTACAAAGAAGTCAATGGTGACTTTCGAAATGTTTTACCTTGCATGATTCTGCTAAAAAATTGAAGTTTTAAGCATATAACGATAGGGTATGAGATAAATTAAGTTCTGTTATGTTCCCTTTAACGAAGATTACAGGGGACTTTGCACAATAAGCGATAGTATATCACACGATAAGCCCAACAGTGCGGTGGATGTGCCGTTTGACAAAAAACTGTTGATTTTGTCTTTTACCACGCCTTCTTTTGACCTTGACTCGACCTTTTGCATCCTTAAACAGAATTATGATCCCTTACTAAAGATAATATTATTCCATTCCTGGTCCCAAGCAAATCATTTTTTGCACCTTTGAAAGTAGCAGTAGTAGCATAAGAAGTAGCACCTAGTCTGGTTGAAATGAAAAATGATAAAATGTTCGCATCTTAATAATTGGTCTTTCTATATTTTGCAAACTACTGATTTGTAAGAGACATTGTAATGGAAAAGCGGTATGTTAGAGTCATCAACCATAAGCAACGACCTTGACGCCCTGCTCTAATTTGGCGCCGCCTTTCTCTTTAATCTTAGTGTTCAGCATTCTTGATAGATACCATTCCCGATAACATAATAATCCTGTATCCTAATTTTTGTTAACCACATTCGCATTTTGCCGAAAAGAAAGTCCGAATTTTCTTAGGTCAACGGCGACCTAAGATCTTAGGCGAAATTTGCGCGTCTTCGTACTCTAGGCATTTTAAAGGACTTTCAAAAAACTAAGAACTGCAAACCGTTGAATTTTGATTGCTAATTAAGTTAAAATTTGAAACTTCTAGTGGATACCACATTTAGAAAAAAAATAATAAATAAAAAATGAAACGATAAGCTTATATGACTGAAATTCTAATCATTTATTTCAATTTTATTTAAACAAAATATGTAGTTTAAAATGGATGTTTGGTTTATAATGGAGTATTTATTATATCTTGTAACAATACATAACAAACCATTATTATTAGTATACATTTAGCAGTCTTTGTTGTTACAATTACCTTGTTTTTATACTAACGGAATAATATCGAAGAAGTTTTGCTGCAAAAGTAAAAGGCGCTGTTTACTCGACAATAATTAAACAAAGTGAGGTTATTCAAGCGAACATGAACAGGTGGGGCTGTATATAGAAAATTAATTAATAAGCCTAAATTAACTAAGAAAAATAGCAGAATGAAGTGAAAAAATATAAAAACTATATTTATGCAACATTTCAAACTAGTATTAGTTATGTCTTTAAATTATATATTAAAAAATCATGTTTCACGCCAGGTCTAAATTTATATAATATAACCTACTAAAACTTGTAAAACCTTATAAAAATGTTTTTATGAGGTTATTATACGGTAATAATTTTAAGTTTTAGTTAAAATTTTTATAACAACACATACTTAGAAAACTGAAAAAACTTATAGGTTATAGAATATTTATTCTTTTTTAAATAAAATTTGCGAATTATAAAAATATTGCTTACTTTATATAACACACGTTTGCCAGACTTTTCGTCTTTATAGAGGGTGATCTGAAATCTTCAAAAATTGCCAAAATTAAATGGAGCTTCGCGGGCCACACTGCTAGACAAAAAGACCAGCGTTGGAATACTACAATACAACATTGGAGACCTTACTAAAGTAAACGACCAAGAAGAAGACCACAGATGAGATGGGTTGATAATATTAAAAGAATAGCCGGAAGAAATTGAAAATATGTCTCTCAGGATAGAGACCGATGGAAGGAGTTGGGAGAGGCCTATGTCCAAACATGGACGACAGAAGGCTAAGAAGAAGATATATATATATATATATATATATATATATATATATATATATATATATATATATATATTATATATATATATATATTATATATATATATATATATATATATATATATATATATATATATATATATATATATATATATATATATATATATATATATATATATATATATATATATATATTATATATATATATATATATATATATATATTATATATATATATATATATATATATATATATCGATACCTTTTTGCCATAACATCGTAAGTGACAAAATTAGGGAAAACAGTTTTATTGAAGAATCGTATCTATCAAGCCGCCAGGCACCTCCCAGCAAAATTATCGTAAGGTATAATAGCATAGTCTTGGAGAAAAAACCGAATTTGCTGTAACGTAAGTCACATAAAAATGTGAACAAATCTATTTTGTAGTTGTGAAAACATCGCATGGTCACCAAAACATCGTAAGGTGCAAGTCACGTGGTACAAAAATTGCTACTTACGATGCAACGACGTGCGTTACGATCTATTAGTGCACTGTGTATAGCCGCAGAATCAGAACGTAAGTACCACAAAATAATTTTTTCGGTAATTATTTATGGTTTTTACTTTTGCTTTAGGATATAAAAGATAATAAAACGTCGAAAACAAGAGGCTGGAAGAAGCAGAAGACAATGTTCGTACAAGTATATAATTAGGTGGAATGATGTAGAACACGAGGTGTGCCAACAATTTTTATTGAAAACCTCGGATATTTCACAAATGACTTTGAGATATACGAAAGAAAACTCTACGTCAGCCTCATTTTCCAAAATAGATCCGAGAGGTAAGCATGTTCCACATAACAAGACTGGGAAAGAGCAGAAGCAGAATGTTTTAGATTTTATCACGTTGCTACCCGCTGTTCCACCTCATTATTGCAGAAATAAAACATCGAGAAG
>NC_092805.1:77283756-77321256 GCF_040954645.1 Diabrotica undecimpunctata
TTAACCGAAGATTTAGAATTTAAAACGATTTTATTAGGCTGCTGCCATTTTCTTGGAAACCATAATTCAGAAAAGATCGCTTTTGAAATTAGTGAAATTATTTCACTAATTTCAAATTTCAGTTTCTAAAAAAACACATTTTAAAAAAAGTACCTTATCTTTTGAAAGGCTTTTAAAGTATCAATTACAACATAACAAAGTTCCCAAACGGCCAATCCAAGACGTGGAAACTAGGTAGAACTTCACCTATTACATGTTAAAAAGAATGACCGAGTTAGAAGAGGTAATCCGTTCCACTTTTGTATTAGTTAATACAGACTTAGACTTGGACCAAATCTAAATAATGAAGACTGGATTATTTGTTTTCAATTTTCCCAAATTTTACGGCCTTAAGAAATAACAAGTACAATGAGTAGCCAAAAATACTTGAAGGGTAGTTCAGTGATTGTTATGGTACGCTGCCTTCAAGAATCTTGCAATACAATTTTAGCAAACGGTAACCTTACATTCATAGTATCCGACGTAGTACAATTACTAATATCGGGTTTAGCAAAAAGTATTGTAAATGTGAACACATGTTCAAAATCTGGTTTTAATTTTAAATAAAAAAGAACACGGTTAACAAGAAGTAAAGTTGAAAAACTTACGTTTTTAAATGTCAATTTAGACGATTCGCGATTTAATAATAACGTGTAATGTAAATGTAAGTACGATTTACTATTTGTATTGTTTAGTTTATTTTTCGAGTTATAATAAATATATCCTTGATTAGTTTCTTTCACTTTAATAAATATACACATAAACGATAATAGCCATTATGTTTGTTTATGTTGGTACTCTCTTACTTGAAAGTACTATTAAACAATCATAGTTATTGTTTACGAAAATCGGTTTAGTTGCGTTAAGAAGAGCGTAGGCGCAAAATTTCAGGCCAATGCTTTTTAAATGTATTAATTTTTTTCGAATCCTGAGAAAACTAACAAATATTTTTGAAAAATTTAAACGCAGAATGAAAGGTGACATTATTGCCGAGGGCCGAAATAAACAAAAAGTTTTTTTGAATGAGATACTTAAAATTCAAAATCACACTAAATTTTACTTTTTTCGCCCCTGTAACTTATTAAAATAAACAATATAGAAGTTTTCAGAGACTTTCGGCCCTCGGTAATAACGTATTCTTTCATTCTGCGTTTAAATTTTTCAAAAATATTTATTAGTTTTCTCAGGATTCGAAAAAAAAATAATGCCCACCTCTACTCATTCGTTACCTGTGTTATACTTTGATTCGGTGCTTTGACTACGCGACATGAGACGTTGCCAAATAATTTCGTATGAAGGTTTTTTATTGTGGTTTGATATTTCAATTTATTATTTTTATTGCGAATAAGGCACAGCGTGACTTTAAAATAAGCTTATTTTAATGTTTAGATTTCCAATTCGGAAATCGTACTTAAAATACGAAACATTAATAACTTTTAATTACATAAAACGATTTCCGAAGTGGAAATCAAAATGTTAAATTAAACTTATCGAAAAGAAAAATTGTGGCAAATTTAAAATAAAAAACAGTAAGCTGCCATTTAAATCAATTCGCCCAAATTTGATTATCTTAGAATGTTGTTAAAATGCTAAAAATACAACGGGTCAAATAAAACCAATAAGTTTGGCAATGTTGAACTTCTCCTCTTTTCTTAGTTCCACTAATGCTTTTTCGACGATATAATGGGCTGACCTAATATACCTCTCTCTTTTTAAATAGGTGTTTCTCACTTCATCTCACGTAAGATACATACCGACCATAAAGTTTTACCTACACTGTATATATATATATATATATATATATATATATATATATATATATATATATATATATATATATATATCTAAAGAATTAATTAGATTGTCGAAAATTTGCAAATATTAATAGTTTTTAGTAAAAGCTTGCTATTGCTTTGATGAAATAAAAGCCATGTATTATGCCATTGGAGCACAAATTGGTCAATTTTTTCACGACTGAAAGCTATTATTTTTTGCCAATTAGGTGACTGCTGTGGAACATCGAATATTGTCTTCTTAGAAACGGCAGGACCGATTGTGATGAAATTGTATATGTGTATTCTGTAGATCTGTTAATAGATTCTTATCTATTTTTCATATTCCTAGGTGGTAAGGGTGGTTCAACACAAACTTTTTTTGTAATTTTGTTCACCAAATTTTATATTTTTAGTTTTTTATGACGTGGAATTAAGAAATACAATACACCTTAATGTCCCTTTTATTACGAATCCCTATTTTTTAATAGCTATATTAGTGTCACAGAGTTAGTTTCCATACTCCTCCAAAACCGCTTAACCGATTTTAATGAAATTTTATATTTATATTCGGTAGGTATGAGAATCGGTCCTGATCTTTTTATCATACTCCTGAGGGTGGTCCAACCGAAACATTTTTTTATTTTTTGGACAAAATTTTTATTTTTATGTTTTTTATGACGTGGAATTAAACAATACATATAATCCTTAATTTGCACTCTTTTATTACCAACATCTATTTACTAATAGCAAAATTAGTGTAACTAGAGTTATTAGTCTCACAAACTTAGTTGCCACACTCCTTCGAAACGACTTGACCAATTTTTATGAAATTTTATATGTATATTCGATTGAATATACTACTCTAAAGTTTGTTCCAGGAAAGTTGTTTTCTTTAAAATTATTTGACATAGTTATAAATCAGCATAAGTTAGTCAACTATTCTACAGAGTTTTTTAATTCGTTGGAATTGCCTGGACACTCACTCAACAATTTACAATTAAAAGTAGGATCCGTTGTCATTCTGCTGCATAACATTAATTAACCTCGACTGTGCAATGAAATGAAACTGACTGTGTAGAGTCTAATGAATAATGTTATTGGGATAACGATCAGCAAAGAAAAATACAAAGGAGAGAATGGCTTGATCCCGCGTATACTGACGATTTTAACGGACTTACCATTTGATTTTAAAAGTTTACAATTTCCGGTGCTTTTGGCTTCTGCAATGACAGTTAACAAATCACAATGTCAACCGTTGGAAGTTGGAGAATTACTACTCTAGCGACTAAAGTCGGTTCGCTAATCCCAGTCCGACTGTCTAGTGAATTAAGTAATTATTTTTTTGCGAAGTTAGTTACTTTTTGACAAACTAGAAGTGGCTGGAAATTACTATATAACCAAGCTCACGTGCTCATAGCGTATTTCGTCGAACTTTTTCTGGATACGTGTTTGTTCTCGGCGAGGACTGGTTTACTCATGAGGCTGCAAACTAGCGAGTAGGAGCTACATAAACTCCAAAATGGAGTTCAATATCACAAAAATGAAATCCATAAAGATAACAGATAGCAGAGTGGGCTGCAAATCCAGCTACTCAGTTCTTTTCGTATGTTTTCATACATTGTTAAAAAGGGGACAGAAGTGGTCATCTCTTAAGCCAAAGACAGAGATCTGATGCCATTTAATAAAGAAAGAAAAGTTAAAAGATGTTAAGTTACTTTAAGTAAGCTAGGCATTTTCGAGCAGTATTCTTCTATGTCATTTTCGTAGAAAGTTTTATTAGCTGATATAAGTATTGCTATTGAAAATTCTATTTTTAATGCCAATAACTGTTAAAAGGTGGTTTGTCTAACGTTAGGGTGTAGGTTTGTGTTATAGAGGTAGTACCTTTTATTGAAACGACCACATCGAGCGTCATAGACGGGAGATGGTTCTTGATAACTGGTCCTCATAAGACACCTAACTCTTACTTATGGCTCCACGTGCCACACCCCGGGCAACTGCATTGGTCTGCAGGCTAAACTAAATGAAAGTAGCCAGATATGGCGAACATTTCATTGTGATTGCCGGTATAAGCAGTCCCCCACTTACTGACCAACGGCTTCGGGCGGATAAGTTAGTAAGTGTTTAGCTCACTCTTTTGTCCTGAGACTGAGAGATCGGTCTCGAAGGCGGATGAACCCTACAGAATAGTCAACGACATAAGGATGCAGAAGGCAACGGGGAACCACTGCATTAAAGACTCATAGAGTACCCCTAGTAACAATCATCATGGCAGATATGCAAAAGAGAAGTACTGATCATAGACATCAGATAACAAGATCCGGCAGGGGAAGACAAATAGATAAATACAAGGCTTCCTCGGTCGTAAACTTGCGAAACCCTTATAATAAGAAAAAGACAACCATAAAAATTGCTACATAGAATGTAAGAAGCTTATTCTCTTCGAGAAAATTAGATAACGCTGTGTTGGAAATGAATCGTTTGAGTACAGACATATTAGGCATGAGTGATACACAATGGCGAGAAAATGGGAAATGTCCCACAAATAATCATGGAATGTTTTAATATGCCGGAAGTGACACCACAATCCATTGATACGGAGTTGGAGTCATCATCTCAAAAAAATGGAAAGATGCTGTAGTAAACTTTACTCCAATCTCAGAGCGTGTAATGTTAATACAATTGAAAGATAAGAAGAACATAATAAACATCATACAAGTGTACGCTCCTACAGCAAACAAAGACGAAGAGGAAATAGAACAATTCTATTGTTACGATAAATAATGACTCATCTAAACTGTAAACATCTTTTTCTAACAAGTATTTTTTAGCAATTAATACCCTATACGGGTCCCCTCTTATACCTGCGATTGGAACTCTGCAGAGAAGGGTCGAATGAATTCGTTGGCGACCAAAGATCAAAGAAGCTTCGGGATAAACAAAATAAGGTATAAAACCGGTCTTCTTCCATGATATTCGAGACAATGCAAGGGTCAGCACAGGTCAACATACGTGGGCTTCGACGGGATTCCCGAACAACGGCTGTTTGATATATATAGCGGAACTTTCATTGTGTGAGGTAGACTGAAAATATAATCGTATCGAGTTTTAAAATGTACCGCGCATATTGTCGTTGTCGGGATTAATAAATTGTAATAAATGTTGTAAATAAATTATATAATTATAGTGTGAAATAAATTAGTATTATATTGTACAAATAAAGACTTTAAATAAACTAAGTGTTAGAATATTTTATAATAAATTAGACTAATAAACTCAGTTCACTATAATACTTTAAACGAGATGATGAGAACAACAAAGAGACAACACATTAACATAATAATGGGTGATCTGAACCTCAAGGTAGGCCAGGGTAAAGTTGGAAAAAATGTCGGTGAATATGGCTTATGTAGGTAACAGAAATGAAAGTGGTGACCGTTTTGTTCAGTTTTGTCAAAGTGAAGATTTAATAATAACTAATACATTCTGTAAATTACACCCAAGGCGAGTGTGGACGTTACCTCAACACACTCAAGAAAAAGTAATCAGAAACCTAATAGATTACATAATGGTACGACAAAGAGTGCAAGAAGAAATAAAAACCAGCCTCAGAATAGAGAAAACTAAACAGTAGTAAGAAATGCTTTTCAAAATTATGTAAATATAAAAAGTCTAACGTATTGTGCGATTCTAAATATGTGTCACCATGTCAGAATAACTACATATTTTTAATTTTATTTCGACAATATAAAAATAATAATATTATATTTTAAAAAATGACGTTTTATTAAACCTAATCTGATCTTAACAAAGTATGACGTTTACATACCTTATCGGAGTTTTAGTCCAACCGCGATTTTATGAACTTAAGTTTCGACGTTTGCCTGAATAAATTAGTCTCTCCTAGGTTTGATGAAATTTTTTTAGTAAAAGACCAAAAATGGAGTTTACTTCCGAGTTTGACTAAGACCATAAATTAGACCTGACGGTTGACTAGTCAAACCTTTTTTTTTGGATTCTGGTGTTGGATTCAGGGTAGAGGAAAATATCCGAGCCCATTTTCCCCTGTGTAGAGGAGGTCCTGCAAACGGATGCCTTCCTGTTGCCCTGCCTACCAACTAAAACCACCCATTCTTCGTCAAGACACCCCCGTACGTGTTTAGTTAGTGAATGAAACTTAGGGGTGCCTTGCGTTGCCTGAATTGATAATGAATTTGTTGCCGGTTCTTAGCTAGGAGCGGTAAGGAACCAGAAGAACATGTATGTAAAATAGAGACATGGCCTTGCCGATGGTATTACCTACTAGCGGTAAGGAACCAGGTGGAAAGTATATGGAATGTATAGGTATACTAGGTAACAATAAGGTATAGAAATACTAGGTATTAGGTAATACTAGGTAACAATAAGTAAGTAAAGTAAACAAGTGTAGTACATACATACATACGTACATACACATATACACACCTACGTACGCATAAATAAATATATACACACATATACACATATCTATATATTTATACAAAATATATAATGATAACCAATTTTGAATAGAGGCGAATTGCCCTAGATTACTCTCACCAGTTTCTCTCTAGTTTCTTTCTCTATCATGGACTTTCTTCATAATTTTTGTTGCTTGGTCTATAAGAAATTTAAAGAGGAGAACAAAACAACATTGAAGAAGAATGGAATGTCATCCAAACGACAATTACAAATATTGCAAAGTAAACATTAGGTGAAACCTCAAAAGAAACGAGGAACGGTTTGACCAAGATTGCCAAAGAGTAATAAATAGCAAAAGTATAGCTAGACGGAAATGTCTACAAAGGGATTCCGATTGAATAGAAGGGCATATGAAGAACTCAGAAAAGATGCAAAGAAAATATGTAGAAGGAAAAAGAGAGAAATGTTGAATAGAAAAATACAACAAATTACCGATTATAATAACAAAAGAGAGATTAGACAATTTTACAAGAAAACCAAGCAATACACCCAAGGATACATAACAAGATCAACAATTTGCAAGGACAAAAATGGGTCAATTATCAGCGAGAAAGAGGAAATAATAAAAAGGTGGAAGGAGCATTTTCAAGAGCTGTTAAATCCAGAAAAAGAAAAAAACGAAGATGAAGAAATAACTCACCACACAGCAGAATAACTAGTTGAGCAACCAACATTGGAAGAAACGATAAACGTCATAAAACATCTAAAAAATAACAAAGCACCTGGCACAGATGGGATAACTGCAGAACTGATAAAGAATGGTGGTCATGCGCTATGGAGGCCTATCCATAAACTAATCGACCGCATATGGACACTAGAAGTCATCCCAGAAGATTGGAAAGTAGAAATCATCAGAAGACTTCCTATGTACAAAGGGGGAGACAAACGACTCTGCAAAAATTATAGGGGCATAACAGTTTTTTTTTATTTAAATTAATGTGTCTCGGCTGCAATGGCCATTGACACAAACAATATTGTGTACAATAATTATTACAATAAATAAATGTTACTAATTGCTACAGTAAGTTAATCTATAAGCTTAGAGCCTATGACTAAATAATACAACAGTTTTATCACTAAGATATAAGTTAAAGGTAAAATACATGGAAAACAAGGGGTCATAATCTGTTGAACAACTGAATGTCTTTCAAGAAACCAATTAGGTTAAAGACTTGATCGGGCGAGTTTAAAACATCTTTGATATTTGACTTAAGTTTATGTTGCACTCTGTGTTTTGCGTACCGGGGACACTCGATCAGGATATGTTTCACGGTTAATACACTTGAGCAGATTTGGCCATTGGGCTTCGGCTCAGATTTCATTAAATATTCATGTGTAAATCGGGTATGTCCTATTCTTAATCTTCGGATGACAGCTTTTTCGTTTCTAGATATATTTGGAAGTTCAAATTTTTCAACAGTCTGCCGGATCTCATGTAATGCACTCTTGATTGTGTTCCAGTGGGTTTGCCAGGTATGATATTGTTGTTGCTTAAAAATTTGCTTTAGGTCATTACGGATTTGAATATGTTGAGCTTTTGAGGATTGACTGTTTACACAAGAAGCTTGCTTGGCTGCTTGGTCTGCTTTTTCATTAACGGGGATGCCGACATGGGATGGTAGCCAGATGATCGTGACATCTACTCCTTGAAAAGCGAGTGCATTGTGTGTCCTATGGATTTCTTGAACTAAGGGATGCTGAGAGTATAGGCTTTTTATCGATTGTAGTGACGACAGGGAGTCTGTGCATATTGCTTGGTTTTTATGATCTGTTTTTAGTTTTTTAAAAGCCTCTAGTATCGCATAAAGTTTTCCAGTGTATACGCTGCATAAATTCGGTAAAAAAGATGATTTTATTACTTCATTATGTGTGGTAACGGCACATCCAACGCCTGCTTCGCTTTTGGAGGCATCTGTATACAGAATTGTTTGGAATTGGTACTTGCTTATAATTTCTTTGAAGTGTTGCCTTATAAGAAGGCTTGAGGTTTCATGTTTACTGTATGCTAATAGACAAGTGATTGAATGTGGGATTGGTCTATTCCAAGGCGGGGTATCCGGGATTGGAAAGGGATGTGTTTGAGTAAGGTTGATGATATTTCTTAGAGTTAATTTCTGGATGTCTATTATTGATTGGATCCTTTGCGGGGTCTCCGGAGGTGATGTTGAAGTAATTAAATGGTAGACTGGATTGGATGGGTTTGCGGATACGGAAGCAAAGTAAAATTGAAGAAGATACTCTCGTCGAATCCAGAGAGGTGGTTCATTAGCCTCGCAGTAAAGGCTATCTATGGGACTAGATTTGAAAGCGCCTAAGCAAAGACGAATAGAAGTGTTATGCACAGAGTTCAGTAGCTTTAAGTCAGATTTTGATGCAGACATATATATGAAGCTGCCGTAGTCCAGTTTTGAGCGGATTAAAGCTCTATATATATATATTAAGTAAGATGGTTTCGTCCGCACCTCATGTGTACTTTGATAGTGCCTTGATGATATTGAGTCTCTTCATTGCATTGCCCTTTAATACACTAATATGCTGTTTCCAAGTTAGCCTACTGTCAAACGTTAAACCAAGTATTTTGTGATGAGTAACTAGTTGCAATGGAGTTCCATTAAGGGTGATAATTGGACTTTGGCTGCAGGGTCTTCTGCTAAACCGTATTAATTTGGATTTAGTCGTTGAAAGAGCTAATCCGGTTTTTTTGGACCATTCGCTAAGTTGATTTACAGCGGTTTGGAGTACGTTACATGTGGCGATTGTACTTTTTCCCTGACAATATAAAATAAGGTCATCTGCGTATATTAAGTGCTTGACTGGTGGACAAATACTGGAACAAATATCATTTATTGCAAGAATGAACAGTGTTGTACTGAGTACTGAACCTTGTGGAACTCCATTATTTTGCCCGAATGTCGCCGAAATTTCCCCATTTGTTTTCACTTTGAACGTTCTTTGTTGTAATAAGTTTTTTATGAAGGAGTAAATATTTCCTGTTATCTTACGGAATAAAGGAATAAAGAGTAGTAAATAGCGGAAGCTATTTGTGTTTGTAATAGCACTAAATTGTCAAGGGTTGAACGGTGACGTCTGAAACCGGATTGCGCTGAGTCAATTATTGCATATTTTTCGAGAAGCCATGTTAATCTTGAATTAATCATTTTCTCAAACAGTTTACATAATGAACAGGTTAGAGAGATAGGTCTGTATGATGTTGTTAGGTTTGAGGGTAGATCAGATTTTTTTATTGGTATGATAATTGATTCACGCCACAGTTTGGGTAATTGCTGAGTATGCCATATCTTGTTATAAAGATTCAACAGTGTTGCGAGGCTGGAATGAGATAAATTTTTGATGAATATATTTGGGATATTGTCTGCTCCAGCGGCGGAGTTCGTACAAGAGGATAGTGTAAGTGCTAATTCTTCTTGTGTAAAAGAAAGGTTAATAGCATCAATGTCGTGTCTACTAATTTGTGGAACAAGAGAAATTTGTATATTCTGGTCATTTGGACTTTAAATCTGTTCGACTTCAGACCTGAATTTCCATGCAAAACTTTCAGCCATGATTTGAGCAATTTTTTGGTTATCTGTTATAACTTTTTTATTCAGTGATATTTCTGGAATTTTTGGAGGAGTTTTATGACCTTTCATTTGTCTTATTTTTATCTATCCAAACTTTAGATGGTGGAGTATCACTAGTAATTGTAGAGACAAAATTTTGCCAGGAATCTTTTTTGCTGTTTTTAAGCACATATTTCGCTTTGGCTCTTAGCTTTTTGAAATAGATTAGGTTTTCTTGAGTTCTTCTTTTTCGATATCTGTTGAGGGCTGTTTTGCATTGACGTACAGTTAGTTCACATTCTGAATTCCACCATGGTACTGCTTTTTTAGAGGGGTAAATTGTTATTTTTTTACATGATTTTCTGCAGACATAATAATGCAGTTGTTAAAGAGAGTTATTGCCTCGTCTATATCTTCGGATTGTTGAAGTTATAAAATATGATCTTCGGAGCTAGTTTGAAAATTATTCCAGTCCGCTTTAGCGATATTCCATTTAGTAATGGTGCAAAAGTTTTTATTGCTATTTGTTATGACTATCGGAAAGTGGTTACTATCATATAAGCTATCTAAAGTATACCATGAGAGTGAATCGGCAGACTTGGGATCACATATGCTTAGATCGATAGATGAGTAAGTTCCTGAGGCGATGTTAAAATATGTACTGGCTCCACTATTCATCAGACAAGTATTATTGCAACTCAATACGGTCTCTACGGTTTTTCCTCTACCAAATGTTTTCTTTGAGCCCCACATGGTATTATGGGCGTTAAAGTCTCCAACTAGTATAAAAGGACTGGGAAGTTGGCGGATTAACTCATCTAACTCGGTTTCTGTTAAGTTATAATTAGGTGAAATATATGTACTGCATATGGTTATTTGGTCGGGATACCAGACAGTTATTGCTATGGCCTCCAAATTGGTGGTTAGAATATATTGTATAGAAAATAAATCATTAGACACGAAGATATATGTTCCCCTACTTGCTCTCGTAAACGTAGGCCGAAGGAAATGGTAACCTTCAAAATTTTTAAGTTCACGTCTATGTGTTTCCTTGAAATTGGTTTCTTGAAGGCAGATAATATCTGCTTTTGTATTATTTATTAATTGTTGTAAGCGTTCTAAGCGAGGGTAGAACCCATCGCAGTTCCACTGCACTAACGTGAACGTAAAATATTTTTAACATTTAGAACGTTGAGAGGTCAGAGAAGAGTCGGTTAGATAATCTTCATCATTATTTGTAGATTGCGATGTTGTGCTTCCAATTTCTGAATTGTCGAAATTAAGTTACTGTTTAATTTTCTTAGAAATCCTTGTAAATCTATTCTTAATTGTTCTATCTTCCAGTGAAGGGTATATTCTAAACATGTCGTCGAGTAGTGATCTAACATTTTGAGTGAACTGCTATGCTTCTTGTAGAGGGTTATTACTGCCGAATGAGTTTTCCAGAAAGGCAAGAAAATTTTCAACCGGTAAGGAGAATAGGTTTGGATTTTCTTGATAAAGATTATTAATTGTGAGAACAGAGAAGGCGGTTAATTTAGACTGATCGGGTGCGACTTTCTTGGATTTTTTAGTTTTATGCTTTATAGGTACGTTTGCATCGGGTGAAGGCATTTTTATGTCTTTGATGGGTAAGTTAGTAGATGTGTATGTTTGTTGGGAGGTAGAATCGCTGTCAGAACGAGTTCGTTTCTGACCAGTGGTAGGAGAAAGAAATTCATTGTTTGCGGCAATAGAAGTGGTGGATATATCGACAGTTTTTATCTGTTGACTGGGAACTGAAATTTGTGTTGTGTTTGGTGGTGCCATGTTATTTGATATTGGGGTAGCAGGGATGGGTTCAGCTGGGGACGTTTGTTCATTTGGGAGAAAATTGCTAGGGGGATTTTGACAGTTATTTGCTGTATGTCCTTGTTTTTTGCATAGAACACATGCCATTTTATCAGTAGAGAGAAATATTCTGTATGAATTATTGTCAAATGGAATTATTAATGATATTTTGATTTCGAGGCTATCTGTAGTTGGAGTAACATATACCTGTCTTCTGAAGCGCATAATATGCGTAAATTCATCACCAGTGATTCCAGCTTTGATATGTGATACTGGTGAAGCAAATTGAAGACCTAGATCTTGAAGGTGTTTTTCTATAATTTCATGAGGTTTTGATGGACAGACGTTGGAGATTATTAGTCTCTTGGCTAGGGTTACCAGTCTTCTTACGGGTAGTTCTACAGAGTTGATTGCAATCGTAGGATATTCTGTTAAAATATGTTCTACGAGTTCAGAATTTGTTAAGTAGATGCATATCCGGTTATTAGAAATTCTTGAGGCAAAGCATATGTTTTTGGGGATAACAATGTTTCCTATGGCTTTGACGTAGTCGAGTAGTAATAATTTTGGTTCAGCATAGGCAGCAGTTGTAACGCATATCTGTATTACTGGTTGCCTGTCTAAAACTTCGAAGAGCCAGTCCCTGATAGGACAGGACTGACTTATGTCGAATATGGCAAAAAAAATGTCAACACAGCTAAATGTTTTGGTTAGAAAAGTATTAATAAACAATTTTTTGCTGAATAATATTACAGCTCTTGACGTTAAAAACTCTACACAACAATAATTACTAATCACTTTTTGATGGTAAAATACTTTTAAAAACTGGTATTTACTGTGATAAACAGCAAATTTTTACACTGATTCATAACAGTTTAAATTACATAACAGTTTTAAATGTCGTCTACAAGATATTATCAGGAATTATATACAGCCGCCTAGAATCGTTTTCGGAGGAGATTATTGGTGAATACCAATGTAGCTTCAGACCAAAGAGGTCAACTAAAGACCAAATACATATGTTAAGAGGTATACATAAAAAATGTGTTGAATATAACATACCTATTTACAACTTGTATATCGATTTCAAAATAATTACTAATCACTTTTTGATGGTAAAATACTTTTAAAAACTGGTATTTACTGTGATAAACAGCAAATTTTTACACTGATTCATAACAGTTTAGATTACATAACAGTTTTAAATGTCGTCTACAAGATATTATCAGGAATTATATACAGCCGCCTGGAATCGTTTTCGGAGAAGATTATTGGTGGATACCAATGTAGCTTCAGATCAAAGAGGTCAACTAAAGACCAAATACATATGTTAAGAGGTATACATAAAAAATGTGTTGAATATAACATACCTATTTACAACTTGTATATCGATTTGAAACAGGCGTTTGATGGAGTAGATCGGCAAAAGATGTTAAAGCAGCTATCTATGTTAGGGATACCCAATAAGTTGGTTAAACTTATACGAATGATTCTGGAGGGTTCCAAAGCTATGGTGAGAATAGATGGAGATATGACGCAGGCCTTGGATATTGAAAATGGAGTTAGATAAGGTGATGCCTTATCAACAACACTTTTTAATCTAACTTTAGAAGCTGTTGTTAGAAAACTGGATATAAACGGCTGTATTAATACAAGATCAATGCAAATATGTGCATATGCGGATGATGTTGCCATAATAAGCCGCAACAAAAGGGTATTAAGCGAAAAAGTTATAGAACTGAAAGGAGAAGCTGCTACGTTTGGTCTATATATAAATGAAAGCAAAACAAAATATATGGAGTGCACAAAATTAAATGAACGTGAGAATCTGAAGGTAGACAACCATACCTATAAATATGCCTCCACTTTTTCCTACCTAGGCTCAATAATAAATGACAACAACAAAATCAGTCAAGAAATACAAGCACGGATTCGTAGCGGTAATAAGTGCTTTTACGCATACAAAGACTTAATGAAAAGTAAGTTACTGAATCGTGAGTCTAAGCTTAGAATTCTACAAAACAGTAATTAGACCAGTGGTCACATATGGATGTGAAACGTAGACCCTCTTAACCACGGATGAAAATCAACTGAGAATATTTGAGCGCAAATTACTAAGGAAGATATTTGGACCAACCCAATGCAGCGATGGTTCGTGGAGAATTAAAATGAACCACGAGCTGGATGAACTAATGCAGAGCGCAGAAATTGTAAGATTTGTAAAGTCACAAAGACTTGGCTTGGTCACCTAGAAAGATTGCCAGATAATCGAGCTGTAAAAGTAGTTCAGAGATAGAAGCCCCAAGGAAACAGAACAAGAGGAAGGCCCCGTAAAAGATGGATAGACGACGTAGAGAGGGATCTTAAAACCATGAACATCAGGCAGTGGGATGGGAAAGTATCCGATAAGGCAGAATGGAAGAACATTGTTAAGCAGGCCAAGACTCATAAAGGATTGTAGTATAGATATACTATGTATATATATATATATATATATATATATATACATAGTATATATATATATATATATATATATATATATATATATATATATATATATATATATATATATTATGTATATATATATTTTAAATTACCTGATATTAATTCGATTATTTATAATGAGCTCATATTTTTTCTTTTTCGAAGGTTGGTTATTGCACCGCAATTTCCTGTAACTTTGCATTAAAATTTAAATTTAAAAGGGAATGATAATCGTTTCAACTTTTTAAATCGGTTCATTTGTATAATGTATCAAATTAAGTACGTAATCACTACTAATCACAGTAACCTTCACGTGCAAGAAGAATTATGTCCAAATTGAGTATTCTAATTTTATAAAAAGTCATCAATATTAACAAACAATTTCAGGTTTAATTTTTACACGTGAGGCACATTGTTGGCTTATTATATGTATCGTTTTATTTTTGTTTTGTTTTTTCTATACTATTTTCGGTTTATTATTTCCATTCCATTCCATTCCATGCGAAATGAATTTTTTTAAGTAAATTCATACTCTTGACAACAACTTTTTTAATATTATCTTTGTTCTTTCTTCTTCGTTGTTATAACTAATTTTACAGCGAATATATCTTCGCTTCGTTAATTTTGTAGCTTATTCCTTAATGTTTTACTGTTAAACCTGTTATATAATAATATAAGTATTATTTTTATCAGAAATTATTCAGAAATTTTTAATTTAAATTTTTGCCTTTTTACGTAAAATCTAGTATATATTGTGTAAACAAAAATACATTAACCAAACCAGATTCTTGTAAAAAGTACCTTTTATTTACTTACTTGCTATTTTTGAGTTGTCCTCCTTCCTGGTATAAACCCAAACTATTTTTTTTTAATTTTTTTTTATTTATTTTGCTTCAACCACTTAGGGTTATTAGCATAAGAAAAATACAAAAGTGATAAAGACATAAATAGGCATATACAAAATATCAATTACATAATAATGTATACAATATATATTTTAATTATTAATGTATTGTATTAAATTTTATTGAAAAGGTTTATAGTTTTAAAGAATTCTATCAAGTCAGCTACGTATTTAGATTCTCCTAAAAGTTCTTTTAATGTTTTTGGAAAGTGATGATATAGTCTTTCCACTGAGTATATTGGACACTCAATCAAAATGTGCTTTACTGTCATTTTACATTCACAAACAAAACACACTGGTTCCTCTTCTTTCTTCAACAAGTATTCATGTGTTGTAGAAGTGTGTCCTAATCTAAGACGTGTTATTAGGACTTGATGTTGTCGCTTTGAAGGCCAGAAGTTCCATGGAAGGATGGAAGATTTTATTTCTATCAATTTAGTGGTGCTTCTATTCCATTGGTATTGCCAAACATCGTGCAATTTTGATTTTAAGTAAGGTTTTAAATCCAAATGCACCGTTAGATTTTCCACTGATGCGGCTGTATTGGATACTGCGGACCTAGCTAGACTATCTGCCTTTTCGTTACCATCTATTCCAACGTGTGACGGTACCCAGAGGAACTCTACTGTCAAATTGTTTTGGTATATACGGTATAAAATTAACTTAATCTGCTGCAATGTTGGATGAGAGGGATAAATCTGAGGAATTAATGTCAGACAACTAAGTGAATCAGATATTATAAGAGATTTGGGAAGTTTTTTTTCTAGAATATAGGTTAGGGCCTTATTGATGGCAAATAGTTCTGCTGTGAAAATACTTGTCTTAGGAGATAATTCATAGATGGAATGTTCATGGGATGTCACAAAGCATGCTTCTACTCCATTTATGGTCTTAGATGCGTCCGTGTATATAAAATGGAAATTTTTGTACTGTGTGAGAACATGGAGAAAGTGAGTTTTAAAAAAATTTGGTATCACGTTATTTTTGTTATATGCTGTAAGTTTAAGGTTACAAAGCGGAGAGGGAATAACCCAAGGAAAACATAAATTTATTTCACAGATAGGATAAATGGGAGGTAGTTCAATATTAAAATCGAATAAGTATCTATTAGCTCGTTCATAGAAAGGTACAGGACCCCTATTTCTTTTTCGATAGACCTCCTGGAACCTGTTAGCAACAGCATGATGAAGAGCTGGATTTTTTGGGTTAGATTTTATACTCGAGACATACGATAGAGTTAAGTATTTTCTTCTTAGGTTTAAGGGTGGCTCTCCAGCTTTACAGAGTAGACTGTCCACAGGACTGGTGCAATATGCTCCTAGAGCAAGTCTAACGGCTGAACTCTGAAGAGTATCCAAAGTTTTAAGCAATGCTTGGTTTGCGGTGTTATACACAACACATCCGTAGTCCAGTTTTGATCTAATTAAAGCTCTATATAAATTTATTAGAGTTGGAAAATCTGCTCCCCAATTTTTATGTGATACAGATTTCATAATGTTTAGTCCAGCTTGGCACGATACTCTTAGCGAGTGTATATGACTTGTCCAACTTAATTTTGAGTCCAGTTGCATCCCTAGGAATTTAATTTCTGTTGTATATTCTATAGGAGAATTGTTTAAAAACAGATTTGGGAGCTTTTGCGTATTTGATTTTCGTGAAAAATGTATAGCTTTTGTTTTAGTGTTGGAAAACTGGAGCCCAATATTGTTAGACCACGATTCTATCGACTTAAGAGCTGCAGAAATACGATTATGAGCCGATAATATGTTTTTATTTCTTGCTAGAATTACCAGATCATCAGCATACAAAAAAGTTTTAATTGTGCGATTGCAGTCCGACACAACATTGTTAATAACAATTAAAAATAGTGCTACGCTTAGATTCGAGCCCTGTGGAATTCCATTTTTCTGTAATTTAGATTCAGACAAATGGTTATTGATTCGAACTTGGAAATATCGTTGCCGTAGAAAGTTTGAAATAAAAGCAAACATATTACCGTGAATCTTCCAATTGTGGAGTGTGGTTAAAATATCGTAGCGCCATACTGTATCAAAAGCCTTTTTTACATCAAAGAATATGGCTAAACATTCTTGATTACATATAAATGCTTCATGAATTTCTGATTCCAATGATATTAAGTTATCTAATGTTGATCTATTTTTCCTAAATCCACTTTGTTCGGGTATAATAAGATGTTTATGTTCAATATACCACATGAGTCGATTGGCAATGATCTTTTCTAGCAACTTACACATTGCATTCGTGAGAGAGATTGGTCTATAGGATTCTGCTTCAAATTTAGGTTTACCTGGTTTGTGTATTGGAACTATGATTGACGAGTGCCATATGTGTGGGAATACCTTATTCATCCATAAAAAATTGAATAGTTGCAATAATAGTTCTTGGCCTACTAGTGGTAGGTTCTGTAGAAAAAGCACAGGTATATTATCTGGTCCTGGACTAGTATTTCTAACGGAGTTAAGAGTTTCAATAAGTTCAGTCAAGTTTATAGGATTGTTTATTGGTGAAGTGTCATTGATTATTGGTATTCCTTTATTTTCTTCAAATCGTTTCTTATTTAAGAATTCTACTGAATAGTTTTCATCACTAGAAGCGGTACAATATTGATTTGCCATTATTTCAGATATATTGCATTCGGACGTAAATGTCTGATTGTCTTTTATTAAGTACTTTATAGAGTGTTGTGAATTTTTTCCAGATATACTTCTAATCATGTTCCAGATTTGACCAATTGGAGTAGATCTATTGATTTCTGAAATAATCTTTTGCCATGACTCTTGCTTCCTTTTCTTAATAATAAATCTACATTTAGCTCTTATTCTTTTAAATTCCAAATGATTTTCAGTAGTTTTATATCGTTTATATCTATTAAAAGCCGATTTAGATTCCCTTATTGCCTGTTTGCACGCATCGTTCCACCACGGTACAGGTGAATGTTTTGGATGAAAAGCTGTTTTTCCAATGGATTTATTCGCTGAATTAATGATGACTTTATTGAAAAATAATGTTTTCTCGTTAATATCTTGTTCTGAGTCTAACATTTCTCTAAGATTCATAGCTGATGAAGAAATCAATGTTGAGAACAGTGTCCAGTTGGCTTTATTTAAGGACCATTTGATGATGTGTGTATTGTGCTTATGGTACAACAGATTGTTAACTAAGATGGGAAAGTGATCACTTCCATATAGATCAGGTAAAGTGTCCCACGATAAACTAGGTTGCAAGTTTGGTTCACAAATTGACAAATCAATTGCTGAAAACTCTCCTGTTGCAGCATTATATCGAGTATTCCTGCCGTCATTAAGTAGATTTAAATTGAGATTATTTAGGATATTTTCTATTTTTCTTCCCATTTTTGTCAATTTTTTTGAGCCCCATAATGAATTATGTGCATTAAAATCTCCCAGTATAATTCGAGGTGTAGGAATCTGACATAAAAGATTAGAAATATCTGCTATACTTGGATCAGAATTAGGTGCGATGTAAAGACTGCAGATGTTAACTTTTAGTGGACCTACTAAGCACACCGCTACAGCCTCTAGATTTGTTATTAGAGGAATACTGCAATATTCATAGGAATTCTCGATAAAAATTGAAACTCCACCACTGGCATGTTCTTGATTTTGCCTAATTTTAGATACGCTTGTATAATTTCTCAAATTATGAATTTTGTTATTTTTAAAATGAGTTTCTTGTAGACAAATTATAGAAGGTGAATTTTGAGCAATTATTAATTGTAACATTTCTAAACGGGTATAATAACCGTTCAAATTCCACTGTAAAATAGACTTGAACGTGAGCTTATGTAGAAGGTTCTATGAAGGAGTCGCTATCGAGCTGAGGTTTTAGTTGTCGAGTAATTGAATTAATTATTTTAGTACATCGCGATTTCATTTTGTTTTATGTAATGTGAGGATAGATCTCTTTTAACAGATTAAGTAAGCCTAATGTGTCTTCTGTATAAGTTTTAGATAGACTCAATTTATCTGGAGATCCTAAAGCATTTTCAAAAAAGTCAGTTAGTTGTTCAAAATTTAATATCGGTGCTATAAGTTTATTAGTAATAAAATCTTTTACGGGTTCCATACTGTTAGCAATAGTCTCAGAATTATCAATAGTTTTGGATTTTTTAAGTTTTTGTATTGGTTTTGTGAAATTTTCTTTAGGTTCTTGTAAAGGCGGGGATAAAATTTCATCAACGCTGCGCTTAGCTGTGTTTACTTCTTTGCTAGGTGTATTAGTTATTTCAAGTGTATCAGTGGTATTTATTGATATGCTATTGATAGGGCATGCTAGTGTTGAGGAAGAGTTTGGGATTGATGTATGAGGTTGTGAAACATTAGGTGTTGTTGATAACTGGGTAGTTGTTATATTTGTATCTGTGCATGTAGTTTGAGAACTTGGGAATGATGTTGAGGGTGATATTTGGGATGCAGTTAATATTGGTGTAGTTATTGAAGAAGGTATAGTCGAGGATGGTAAGGAAAAAGAATTCGCTGAAGATGCTGATGTGGTCGGGACGTCATGTGGAAGAGTATTAACTACTGTATTTATAGTAGTAGTTGGCACTGTTGTTGTTAAGTTTTGATTTGTACAGGATGGACAATTTGCTACAAAATTGTATTTCTTTTTGGCATATCTTATTAATGAAATATACTGGTCGGGTACATAAATTGGACCCGAATTTTTAGCCTTTTTTACAGCTTTTTCTATTATGCTGTGGACAGCGTCGCCCTCGTTTTGTGTGTGACCACCAACTAAATATTTATGGGTAATAGAGTTATTATTGTACACTTCCACTGCATACAAATAGGCTGAAATCATGTATCTGAAAAAAAAAACAAAATCAAATTAAAGGAGATTATTTTTACTTTATTTTCTAATTGAAGTTGACTACTCGTACAGTCCAGAACATACCTATTTTTTTGTTGTCCGCCACAATTGTCAGAGTAAAACACCACGTCAAGACCAGGTTTTAATTTAGCGAGTTCTTCAAGATAGAGTAATACGCAGGATCCAATTTCTGTTACCATTCTGTGGCCTAAGCCTTCATGCCAAAAAAAGCAGTCGGACTTGTCATTTTCAATTTCAGTTACCTGTAAGATTTTCTTGGTTAAATATCATTACACAAAAGAAGAACATGTTTAGGAGTATACATTTAGCGTATAATAGGATTCATATTTAGACATCTTAAAATAGATGTTATAATATGCCCAAATATGAATCCTTAATTTTGAAAGATAAAATTTTCGATATTTTTCGAGGTACTATTATTACATTACTATCATAAACATACATACATATAATAAAAGTATTACATTACTATCATTTTTCTAGACCAATGGTAGTTTACTAACCGTAAAGTTCTAACAGTTGAGTCGACTTTTATAAAAAAAAAAGCAGAGAGGTTTGTCCCGTTGGAACAGGTAACACAGCCTGTAGATTGTATACAGCTAACACAATTTCTTTGTTTCTGGCTCTTTCTTTATCTTTCCCCTTTTCCTCTCTACTTAATTCTTTTTCATCTAGATGTTCCCGATATTTAGTCTCTAAGGTTTGCTTTTCCATATCTACTGAATTCCGGTAGGTCTCGCAGAGATCGCATTGATCCCTTTTCGGAATAAAAAATCCTAAACTGTATTCTGTATTGAATTTTTTTCGCATACGTATCATAGGTAGCGGATTTTTTTTGAGCTGAAAGTCTTTCGCTTGAATAATTCCGATCTAATTCAGAAATAGACAAACCGACATTGTACCCTGACCCCGACCCTGATTGTATTACTTCTTCATCCACCTTTCTGTTTGCCGTGCTTTCCTCTTTTATTTTCTAGCACAATTCCATTGCCTGCTGCTCTTGACTCGATAACTGTTTGGATATTCCTTTCTGTTATTCCAAGAGTATTAGTTAGTAATGTTTTGCATACTCGGGTTTTTCCTCAATTAATTATACTTTTTATGAAGTTTTTTTGACAACTAAATTTAATTTAGGATTTTTTCAGTACACAAAAGATCAGTGTGATCTGTGTTTGCAGTTTCGCAATTCATCAGGGAGTCAAAGAGGTCATATTACAGAAAAAGATGAAAATCATTTGGAAGAAAAGAAATTGAGTCGATTAGAGAAAAATAGAGACCAAAGAAACGTTGATGAGTATAATTTATGCGTTTGTTATGATCTTTAAGCAATTATGCAAAGACCTAATAGTGAAACTTCATGTTTTTATTATAAGTCCAAACTAAACAGCTACAATTTTACAATTACTAAACTAAATAAGCTGACTGACGTTAATGTCGATCATTATAAAAGCTATGTGGACGTACATTGTCACTTTTGGGATGAGACTCAAGCTAAGCGAGATGCTGTGAAAATCGTAAGCTGTGTTCTTAATTACTTAAAAATTGTGTCAACAAAAGCAGGTAATCAGGAAATAAACGTGACATTCATTTCTGACAATTGTTGTGGCCAAAACAAAAACAGGTACTTAGCCTCGTTATACATGTTTGCCGTAATAAATATTATAACTTTAAAAACAATTACAGGTATCTGATAGAAGGTCATACTCAGGACGAGGCAGATAACGTTCACAGCCTTATACAAAAACAAATAAACAGAGACTTGAAAATTGGATCTATTTATTCTCCTGTTCAATACCTGGCTGCAACAAAAAGAGAAAGGAAAACGTATACTCCTTTTACAGTCCATAGTTTGACGTTTAATTTTTTTATGATATTAAGGGATGACAAGATAATTGGGGATACAATTTTAAAGAATGAAGGAAAGTTGAAAGTTGATGAAGGAAAAACAATGTCATTTGGAATGATTCCAAAGTCTTAAGTTTATAAAAGGACAGTCCTTTTCGTTTTTCTATAAAGCATCTTACAATGATGAATTCAAAGAAATTTCTGTTTGAAATAAGAGAAAGAAGATGTTACAAAATTCAGAGCTATCTATCCAAAAAGCGTATTTGGAGCCATTTAAACCAAGTGATGCAAAAAAGGGGATCTGAAAGAGCTGATTAACAAGAAACTAATAGATCCGTACTACGCTCACAATTATGACATAATGTTACAGTAATATTTTTGTAACTTTTCAAATAGTCTAACAAATAATATTATTACATATTTTCATTTTATAATGGTTCTGACAGGTATAAGAATTTTGTTCATAAATAGTTTTAATGTTGAGACAAGAAAACTTCCAGACTAATGTAATGTTTAGTTCCTTTTACAATCTTTAAACATTTTTTTGGTTTTATATTTTTTATATTGACTTGTCTTCTGAGGTCAAATTGAACAATAAAAGTATTTATTTTTATTTTAAGCAGGTGAAAGCATTATTTTCTATTTTTTTGTAACAATAAAGTTATACTTTCGTCTACTCTTTTTGTCATTTATGTCAGCACACGGCCTATCAATGTATTTAACATTATTTTTTTCATAATTTAATGCATTATTATGAAATATGACACCAAAGTTAGACTACCAGGTAATCATACATCCACCGAATTTGATATAGACCAATATCTATCAGAAGCGTTTAGTAATATAACGGCTTCTTTGGACAAGGGTAAGTTAAATTATTTTTTTTTTGTAAAAAATAATATTATTTTTATTACTTTAAAAACATCTAACATTTAACACATGATCTACAGTGTTATATTAAACATTTTCAGAATTATATAATACACAGGCGTTATGCTATAGGACATTTTCTTAAAAATCCTAGTCACGCAAAACTTTAAATGCGATTTCCCAACATTTTACTTTTTTTGAGTTGTGCCTATACTTTATTAAGGATGCGATATTATACAGGTACGTACCTATGCGAATAATTCAAACAAATACTTAACAAACAAGACGATGTGAACAATGGTGAAAATGGAAATAAATCGTCATTACTCTTCAGAATTTTGAAATTGAATATTTAAACTTCAATTTGAGCACTTGGCAAACTTAAAAATAATAATTTACATAGGACTTTCCAAGCCTCGAAAATGCGTATTTTCATATTTTTCAGATTTTAAGAAAATTACGAACTTTAGTTGATAATTTTGGTAGGTTGGTGGTTGGAGGCAAGGTAGATGGTAAAAGAATTCGAGGAAGATCGCCACTCCGATGGTCAGACCAAATAAAGTGCGCTACCGGTTACTCTCTGTCGGAGGCAGCACACCGCGCCCAGGAAAGATAAGAATGGATAGAAACCATTCGTCAAATACCATAACGTCACCACATCCTTACGAAGGGTAATGGATAGAGGAGGAGGACCACCTTTAGAGAAAAATGATACAGACCTTTTTTGTTTAAAATGACCCAAGAAACCTACAAAAATATTGTTCTGAGCAAAACAGAATATTTTTAAAATTTGGTAAAAAAAATAGTTTTTTTTTTTGTTAAAAAACAAACAATTTCTGACTAAAAATTTCGCCCGGCACCATTTAGATTTGTTTGAAGGGGGCATTTTTTAACAGAAATCTGTAAAGAATCCGAATCAGAAACAATTTTTCTACGATAGCGGCTATACAATCTGGAACATTTTCATATTTACCAAATCTTTTGTTTAATAAAGTTTTTTGTCAAGTTTTCTTTAATTTTGTCTTCTGTTTTTATTTTGACAACGCGACAACAAAGTAGGACATGCAACCTTTCGAGGGTTCAAATGTAGGCAATACCACAGTTTAATGCTTAAATGTATGTGGTAATACAACGATTCTAGTTACATGGCCGTACCATACGAATGGTTTCTGACGTGTAACATTCATAATTGGTCTTTCCCTTCCGGGATTTTTTCGAGTGTATTTGTTTCTAATTTTATTCTATTTATATTTTTCTGATAAACGTGTGAGAGTTCATTTCTGTTGCTAGTAGTGTGTTCCCTGTTCAGCGATTAGATTCCTAAATCTCCTTCTTAGATGTGAATCGGTTTTTAACATAATATTTATTTTAGGGAAAAAACATATATGTTAAACATGCCACAAGGAAACAATTTCAGAAACTTTTTAATTTTAGCATAAATAACTGTTAGTTTCCAAATATTTAAATTTCTTTGTTTACGACTTTTGAAGATTTCTGTTTGGTGTTTTTTTGGCACAATATATTGAATATTTGAGAAACAATCACTTTTGGTAAATAAATGTTATTTTTTCGATACGTTTTAGATTTTAAACGAACAACTTCAATTTCTCTTTACCGGATAACTGTTGTTTTTTTTTTCAATACTGCACTTATGTATTTTGTCCAATCTTATATTTTCTATCGACTATTTTAATAGCCAAGGTTACACCATGAACTATCTCTTTATGATCACCATAAGCTTGTGAATCTAACAATCTAATTTGTATTGTTTTCTTTTTTATTTTGAAACAGTGTTAGAACTACGTGTTTATACTGAGAATTCCTTATTTAACCGAGGTGGTCCGTGACCTACCTTTTGTCAACACTGTTGTAATGTGTAACAATGTTGACGACTAGAGCATTAACGCGCTTAGTTCTGCTAATAATAATAAAAAAGAAAATTAATGATCACGCCTTATTCTGAAGAGACAATAGAAGACTAAAATTAAACATATTAAATCATAAAAATCTGATCTGCAGTTTAGTTTTAAAAAGGCTAATTTCTAACATTTAATATTTATTGGCAAATATAAAGGACGTTTCTAGCGAAATTTAAGGTTATAGTGTAAATTTATTAAAAAATATATATTGGCAAATATAAAGGACGTTTCAAGCTAATTTTAAGACAATAGTGTAAACTGATTTAAAAAGATTCAAATTGCCAAGAAAAAACAATCTATAACAAAAATATCTGAAGCTTCTGGATCCCTCTCTAGTATTCATAGAATTTTAAAAACACATAGGTTTGAGCCTAGATGGTACTGACGGAATCCTAGAGTTTTGCGAACTTTTTACCCAAACACTGATCCATAACCCTAATTCGTTTACAGTATAGTCTCTCGGACAAGTGCACCTTTATGTTGAATGACAACACTCATAACTGTTCGAAGCAATACCAAATCATATTTACTTAAGGAAACTCATTTTTGATATCTTCAAAAACTTAAGGCGTGGTCCGGAATTTTATGAAACTATATTGGACTAGTTTTGATTGATGGCCATCTGAATAGATGTTACTGAAATTATTAGAAAATACCATTAATACTATGTTTACGGAAATTTTATAAAAGCAAGATGACATGTTGGGGAATCAGATAATGTTTCAGAAATATGGTGTATCAGTTTGTGATGTCCTCTCGTGGGAGTCACTATCCGGGTAGCTTTTAGACAGTCAGAGACAGAGTTCAAAATAAAAATAAAACTTTATTGTCTTCCTTAAATTAAATTGACAAAAATCTTATATACATGTTTACAATTTGGTTTAGTCTTCTCAGTACCTGGCCTATTTATTCAAATTAAGCTTGACCTTGTCATATGGAACTAGTCTTATCGGCAAGCGAGTGTGTATCTGAAATTTTACGGTAACGTTGTATCGATTTAATAACAGAGGACGATAGGTACAAAGGAAGGAAAGGAACTCAACACGTCCCTTAAGTGATTCGGGTTAATAGGACACTCCTCGACAGTATCAACACGACTGCTTCAGAGTACGGGTAGTGAAGAGCTCAATACGCTCTTCGGATAGCGGCGGTATGGGAGACGGAACAACTTGTGAACTCAACTCGTCCACAAGCCGGGGTAGGGAAGAAGAGAACCTTCAGTCAACACCTGTCGATTCTCTCTCTATGAGGAAATGTTGCGGTTTATATAGCGGAGCTGTGTAATTAGATTTGCCCTTTCTACTGTCGATACACTCCTACTTCATGGGTTGGTTCGCGCGCACGCTGGTTTAACGGTGATGGCTTTGACTCATCGTTACACCCCCTCTTCCTGGGAAAAAAAAATTTTGGAACAAAATTTTTTATTTTTATTCCTTGCCAGGTACTTGGTTACCCTAAAAAAAAATTTACAATACATCGAAATAAAAAATGTCCGCCCTAAAAAAAATATAAATATCGTCTTCTTAAACAAAAAATCGTCTTCCTCTCTCTTAAAAAAAACGTCTTCCTTCGTGGGGCTTCAATTATTGGTTTTTATCCTCAGCACCTGGTTCGGGAGTCTCAGTCTGTATTTTTTTCCTTTATGCTGTGGCGGAATTAGTGAGAGCAGCGGGATTGATACTGGAATTGACTGGACTTTCTGAATTTTTGTGATGCCCATGGTTGGTTCATCGAAAAGGTTTTTAAATTTGGAAATAGCCTTTATCAGGGGCTCGCAGCCTTTGCCCGGGGTGTTAGGTTTTGGTGTGTTCCCCAATGGTGATATTAATTCTGGAACGGTGTATGGTGGCGGCGTAACTGTGCCGTCCATTTCTATGTCACTGTAATATATTTCTAACGTGTCTGACATTATATTTGAAGGTTACTGGTAAACTGTATTAAATTATACTGTCACTACTTGGTGTTGACTGTAAGTGCTTGGACTGATTAAGGAGTAGGGAAATCGGTAAATGCGGGTTTTAGGTCTTTGATATGAGCTGTTATTGTACGGTTTTTATCGTCGTGTTTTAATTTGAATATTACATTAGAACACACTTTTGTTATAGTATATGGGCCTGAAAATTTCGGTGCTAATTTGGCGTTAAAATTTTTGGCGGCATTTGAGAGTTGGTATTCCCTTTTCATGACTTTGTCGTTTATTGTGGGTTTCCACTCTCTTCGTCGTAAGTTGTAGTAATGGCTTTGAGTTGTAAAAGCTTTTGCCAGGTTTGTACGTACTAGTTCGAATGTTTCTCGTAGTTTATGCCATTTTATGTTTTGATCGGTATGTTGTGTGTCGTTTGGGGTGTTTACGACTTTACTTGGAATTTCTAGTTCGTGTCCAAAGTTCAGGAAGGCTGGAGAGAACCCCGTTGAATCGTGTTTAGCTGTATTATATGCGAATAGTAGTTCTGGAAGGCTCGTGTCCCATTTCTTATGGTTATTATCGCAGAACTGAGCTATCATTGTTTTGATTACTCTGTTTGTTCTTTCTACTGGATTATTGTGGGGAGAATATGGCGGAATGTTTCTTTTAGAAATCTGGAATTCGTCTAGCAACTTTCGTACTTCCCTGTTATCGTATGTTCTTGCGTTGTCTGATATTAGCTCTTTGGGTGATCCGAATCTCATAATGATTTTATCTTTTAAGTTCTGACAGACTGATTTTGCCGTTGCTGTTCTGATCGGTATGGCTTCGACCCATTTTGAAAAGGTGTGCTGGAATGTCATTATATATTTGTTTCCTTTGCTGGATGTTGGAAGGGGTTCTATGATGTCGGTTGAAACGGTGTGCCATGGATGTGGCGGAATTTGTGTAGATTGCATGCGGCCTGGAGTTAAGCTTTGTTGCGGCTTAAATTGCTGACAGTTCTTGCAGTTCCTGACGAACTTTGCGGCGTCTTTAAACATCCCTGGCCAGTAGTATTTTCTAGCTAGGCGGGTTATTGTTTTGGCTATTCCCAGATGTCCTGCGGTCGGTTGCTCGTGGTTTTCTGCCAGGAGTTGTTGTCTCTTGTGGTTTGGGATGCATAGTTTCCAGGGGTTGGATACCTCTGTCTCTTTTAAATCGTATTTGTCCCAGAAGTGTCGATAGAGGAGTCCATCTTTGATAGAGTAGTCTGGAAATAGTTGCGGATTTGTCTGGATTTTATTTAAAGCTTTATTGTACCATTCGTCGGGTTCTACATCTTCTACGTTTATTATGCAAACCAGATCTACTGGTTCTCTAGAGAGCGCGTCGGCCAGGACGTTCTGGGAGCCCTTTCTGTAAATGACATCGAAGTCAAATTGTTGTAGCAGCATTGCCCATCTAGCTATTCTACCTGTAGGGTTTTCCATTGTTTGTAAGTATCGTAGACTTTGATGATCTGTGATAATTGAAAATGGGTATCCTTCGATGTAGGGTTTCATCTTTTCTATACCGAAGATGATCGCTAGTAGTTCTTTTTCTGTAACGCTGTAATTTTTTTCGGCATTTGTTAGGGTTCGACTTGCGTAAGCGATGACTTGTTCCTGTCCTTCGTCGTTTGTTTGTACTAAAGCTACTCCTAAACCGTGGTTCGAAGCGTCAGATTGTAAAAAAAATCTTTTCTGGAAGTCCGGGCAGATCAGTATTGGAGCTTGTGTCAGTAGTAATTTTATTTTGTTAAATGCTTCCTCTTGGTCTCTGTCCCAAGTCCAATGTTGTTTTTTCTTTAGTAGCTTTGTTAAAGGGGCTGCAGTTCGTGAAAAATCTTTTATAAATCTCCTATACCATGAGATGATGCCCAAAAATCGGCGTAGTTGTTTAACGGTTTTTGGCGCGGGATATTCGACTATAGCTTTTGTCTTGTTGTCGTCCACTTTTATTCCCGTTTTGTTTACTACATGGCCTAAATAATTTATCTCTTCTTTGCAGAATTTACATTTGTCTATATTAATTCGTAGTTTGGCCTGCTGTAGTCTGTGAAGTACTTCTTTTAAGTTTTCCATATGTTCCTCGAACGTTTTCCCCAGTACTATTATGTTGTCTAAATAGGCGAATGCATGTGGTTCCATTTCTGGGCCGATTATTGTATCTAGTAATCGTTGAAAAGTAGCGGAGGCGGCGTGTAATCCGAATGGAAGTACTTTGAACTGGAATAGTCCTTTTCCTGGTGCTATGAAAGCGGTCAAGGGTTTGCTTGCTTCGGAAAGTGGTACTTGCCAATATCCATTTTTTAGATCTAACGTGGTAAAATATTTTGCAGATTTTAACTTTTCTAGGATATGATTGATGTACGGTAATGGGTAGGCATCTTTTTCTGAGATGTTGATTTTCCTAAAATCGATGCAAAATCTGTATCCGTTGTTATCCTTCTTTTTTACTAGGACGATGGGGGAACTGTACGGGCTATTAGATTTTTCTATCACGTTCTCTTCTAGCATCTTATCTATCTCATCGTTTATGATCTTCTGAATTGCCAGGTTTCGGGGCCTGTATCTTTGTTTGATCGGTGTATTATGTTTGAGTTTTATTGTATGTTCGGTTAGATGTGTTGTTCCTTTAATTTGTTTAAATTTCTCCAATTCTGTTAGTAACAATTCCTGTAATTGTTTTTTTTTTTCGGTATTGTTTAGTGTAGTACTGATGTCGAGCTGCTCTCGTTTCGGACTGTTCGTGAATTCCGGTATGTATGACGGAATATCTTCGGTCTGGTCGTCGGCCGCGGTATCGGTCGGTAGTTCGGTATATCTTCGGTCTGGTTGTCGACCGCGGTATCGGTCGGTAGTCGGTATATTTTCGGTGTGGTCTTCGACCGCGGTATCGGTCGGTAGTCGGTGGGTCGTTTTGTTATATATTTTGCTTCTCTGTTGGAGCGGATATCTTGCGGTTGGTGTTTCGTTGACCCTGGAATTGGTCGGTATTCGGTTATTGTCTGCATTGTACGATCTGGATCCGTGTTCTGTACTGGTTGGGTATTGTTCTCTCCTTCTTACGCGATTTCTATTTAAGATATTTGATAAATCAAGGCCCCATCTTGTTATTTCATGCATTCCCAGTACTACTTCTGAAGCTAGGTTTGGTAAAAAATGTAGCTTGGCTTTTCTCCAAACGTTGTCTATGGAACATTTTGCTGTAAAACAGATTTCTATGTTGCTGGTATTTCCATCTGCCAGCGTGATCTTTAAAGCTTTTCTGTCGCTTTTTGTTCCACATTGTTCCAATATTTTTTTACCTTTTTGTCCTATAAACGAATTTTGGGCTCCTGTGTCTATTAGTGCTCTTAACTTTTTACCGTTGCTGAACGTTATCGTTGTGTGGGGTCGTTGATCTGTATAGTGTGCGTAGCTGGAGGTTGTTAGGGAGGACTCCAAATGCTGACTGGGTTGCCTCCTTCTTGTCCAGTCCTGTTGGAGTTTTCCGGTCGGCTTCTACATTGGCAGTTATTGGAAGTTGTTCCTCGGGTTCCGCAATGGCTGCAGTTGAGTACAGCGATAGCTCTGCAGTTTCTTCTATTGTGGCCTCTGCGGCCGCATCTCCAACAACAAGTCTGTCTGTCGAAATTCTGTATTTTGTTATTATGACTATTTGCCTGTGTCCAGTCACACCTTGTATTGTTTCTGTTATATATTTCTTTTTGGACCATATCATATTCTTCCGCTAATCTGATGATGTCCTGTGTTGACGATACGTCTTGCCTCTTTATATACAATTTGTATTTCGGGTTCATATTGGTGTATATCCTGTTTAGTTCTTCTTGGTGATTGAATTCACCATGTCTTCTGATCATTGTTTGAATATCAATGATGTAGTCTTTTACACCTTCGTTGTTTCGTTGGAGTCGGTTCCGGATTTGAGCTTCCAGAGATTGCGTGAGAACGGAGGAAACGAAGAAATTGCGGAAATCTTGTTCGAAGTCTTTTAATTCGTTCCAATATTTATTATTGTTTCTGTACCATAGTAATGCTTTCCCGTTTAATGTTTCTGGTAGAGCTTGTAAAACGTGGGTGTCTTGTAGGCCGTAAGCTGTCTGGAGTTCTTTCAACCGTTCTATGAATTCTATTGGGTCTCTTGAACCGTCAAAGTGTAACCCCCATTTGCGTACTATTTCCATCATTCTTTGTCTGTCTTCCATCTGGTTTTCTTCTATTTCCTCTGGGTTTTGGCCTTTTTGAGTTGGAGCCTTGTTGATCGCAACTAATCTCGCTCTTAGCTCGCTGAAATTCCCTACCGTCGGCTGTTCTCTGTTTGTTAATTCGGCTATAAGTTCGTCTTTCTTTAATAGGTACACCCAACTAACCTTCGACGTTTCCGGAGCGTCTGTAATTATTGAACTGTGAATCACCCTGTCTTTGATTAAAATTTGAAATATAGTACTGTCTTATGAAAATAAAATTCGGAATTCGGTCGGTATTATTGTTTAAAACGTATTTTTCTGCTCGGGCGCCATTTGTGATGTCCTCTCGTGGGAGTCACTATCCGGGTAGCTTTTAGACAGTCAGAGACAGAGTTCAAAATAAAAATAAAACTTTATTGTCTTCCTTAAATTAAATTGACAAAAATCTTATGTACATGTTTACAATTTGGTTTAGTCTTCTCAGTACCTGGCCTATTTATTCAAATTAAGCTTGACCTTGTCATATGGAACTAGTCTTATCGGCAAGCGAGTGTGTATCTGAAATTTTACGGTAACGTTGTATCGATTTAATAACAGCGGACGATAGGTACAAAGGAAGGAAAGGAACTCAACACGTCCCTTAAGTGATTCGGGTTAATAGGACACTCCTCGACAGTCTCAACACGACTGCTTCAGAGTACGGGTAGTGAAGAGCTCAACACGCTCTTCGGATAGCGGCGGTATGGGAGACGGAACAACTTGTGAACTCAACTCGTCCACAAGCCGGGGTAGGGAAGAAGAGAACCTTCAGTCAACACCTGTCGATTCTCTCTCTATGAGGAAATGTTGCGGTTTATATAGCGGAGCTGTGTAATTAGATTTGCCCTTTCTACTGTCGATACACTCCTACTTCATGGGTTGGTTCGCGCGCACGCTGGTTTACCGGTGATGGCTTTGACTCATCGTTACAAGTTCATTATGCTAATCAGATTTCATAGTCTTTAAACTAATGTTTTTACTTACGAAAGATTGGTGGGAGAGGTGCAATAGAATAGCCAACTAGTTTTCCATAAGCAATCCAGCTCTTTAATATCGTTATCAGTATATAATGGTCTATGCGGTAAATAAGCTTATCCCATCAAAAATAAAGCTGTAAATGCGGTAAAAGACATTAATGAGCAATACGAATGTCCACTGTAGCCTTAGAGGTAGTGCTAGACGTTTATACTCTGCACATCCACGTAAGGATAATCGCTCCATGAAGATCCATAAAGGTGTATATAGATATTATGCATGTAAAACAAGATTTTGAACTAAGCATACATATTATTATCAATAAGTCTAAGTTTAAAAAGAAAAAAAACTAAATTGCACAAATCACAAGAGGTGATGAGGCGCTCGGAAATACTAAATTCGTCAAAAATATTTAACTGTCTTGTCTCTAACAGCTAAGTTGCACTGAAGGCTCTAAAAATCTACAAGTTATAGTTGATAAAAGCTTGGAACTCTAAACAGTCTTTCAAGAAAATTGTAAGACGCAACAAAGTAACTTTTCTGTGGATGCCAGGGCATACAGAAATTGATGGTAATGGGATTGCTGATATTCTTGCTAAACAAAGAACAAATTCCTCTTTTATTGGATCAGAATCATTCTGTAGTGTACGAAAACCAACCTAATGGAAGATGTCAGAAAATAGAAAAAGTACCTTAGCCTATTGGAAAGATGTTTCAGCTTAAAGACAAGCAAACATGTTGTAAGGATTCGACTTCGAGCGTTCAACGAAGCAACACCTAATTACCTTAATCGCACCTAGTTTTTGTGATTTTGTTTAAAAACATTGAAAGCTAAAAGTGTATTAAAGTGTAAATTATTGACAATAATTATTTATTGTTGATACTTTTGGTCATTAACTGTAAGTAATTTAATTTATTTAATTACATCGAGTTATTATCAATGGTTTCGTATTAGTGCGAGGACCGTACTCAGGTTCCGTAGATCAACATGAACCAAGCTTCATCATCAAATGTTTTTTCACAAAAAGAATTCCCCAAAAATGACACTACTGCACAAAAGTTATATTCAACAGTTTTAAATGAACCTACCAACATATTTCCTTCCAAAAAACAAGCAATTGTAGTAAATAAAGTTCCAAATTCAAAAATCGAGGACTACCTGAATGCTGTATCCAACTTAGTTGACCCCAAAAATATACTTACAATATCCAAACTTGTTAATGATCGTATATGCATCTACTTCACTTCGGAAAATATTGTTCAAAAATTTTTGGAAACAGACAATGGGATAATAATAGTAAACCAACATCGTATCCAAGCTAGAAAACTAATTACTCCAAACGAAAAACTAATTATTTCTAATGTATCTCCTTCTATACCACATAACGTAATAGAAAATGAACTCAAAAAGATAGGAATCTATCAAATAACACCAATAGATTTTTTACGGGTAGTAACATCAAATCCTAGTTTTAGAAATATCATTAGTTTTCGACGTTTTACTTATATAGCCCCTACAAATCTTGAAAATATCCCCGATTCAATACTAATTAACCATGATCAATCGAACTATCGAATATTTCTCTCACTAGAAAAACAAACGTGCTTTATTTGTAAACAAACTGATCATTTAGCATCTCGATGCCCAAATCAATCCACCGATAACAATACAACACACATTTCTCAATCACAATGTGACCAGACTGTCAGTTCACAACAAAATACAGCTCAAACTACAGTACATTCTCCCGTACTTACCAAACAAATCAGTAATCCACAACCTACTGAAACCATCACTTCACCCACACCAAAAAACTCTACCTCTTTCGATAACTCCCAAACAATGGAGACGGTACCGGGTAAAATAAATGAAACTAAAATAGAAACTCAAACAAAAGTACAAACACCTAAAAGTAATGCTTCTGAACCTGGTAAAATAAATAAAACTATAAATGAAACTCAAACAGAAGCTCAAACACCTAAAAGAAATGCTTCTGATATAACAAATTCTCCTGAACCGGAGGGTGGAAATCCTTTTAATGAACCCAATAAACAACACAAAAGAACAAAAACAGACGTCCAAACCCACCATAACTTAGCTGAAGATCTTACTAACTGTACACTTGTTTTTTTCCAAAATAAGTCAAACAGTAGCTGTTTAAGCCAAGAAGAGATAATAGATTTACTTGAAAACACCCATGGAGATGCAGATCCGCTTAGTATTGCTAAAACATACACGGAAGATATCGAAGGGTTAATAGATCTCCTAAAAAAACTTCACCCAGTGCTATCACAAAGATACTTGAAAACACGATGTACAAGACTAAGGAAGAAACTTTGTAAACTACAGGATGACTATTCCTCTACAGATTGCAGTGATACACCTATTAATTAAAAATTCAACTCCATAATTCAGTGGAATCTGAACGGGTTTTACACCCGTCTAGAAAAATTTAAATTACTAATGTCCAAATTCATACCGTCCATAATATGTCTACAAGAGACACACTTTAAACAGCAGAAATTTTACAAACTAAAAAACTACACACCATATATTAAAAATAGACTTAATGCAAACCAGGCTAGTGGAGGGACAGCTATTTATGTACATAACCAATATGATTCCGAAAAAATTGATTTAAATACACAATTACACACTATTCAAAGTGGTTTCAGGAAATCAAGGTCTACTTTAGATAATCTAGTTGATATAGAATCCGAAATTCACGAAGCATTTGGAAGCAATCAAGAGTGTTTAGCAGTTTTCTTTGATATAACCCATGCGTATGATACAATTTGGAGATCCGACATATTACAAAACTTATCCAGATGGCCAATCAAAGGTAACATTCTTAAGTTTATAAAAAATTTTCTAATATTTCGTGAGTTTAAAGTTCGTGTAGATAATGTTTGTTCAGAGCCAACAACACAAATTAATGGTATCCCACAAGGATCTACACTAAGCGTAGTAGTGTTTTGCGATTAATAATATCTCTAAATCCTTTAGTTCATTAGTAAAAGCACGCTTATATGCTGATGATCTCGTCATATTTTCTCGAGGGAAAAATGTTCTAACACTTACCAGATATATACAATCAACAAGAAAATTGGTCAGACAGATGTGGTCTACAGATATCTCCAAACAAAACAAAAGCAATTTTCTTTAGCAAGAGCCCAAAAAACATTATACTACCACCTAGTCTCACCTTATACTCGTTACCTATTACTTATGTTGAATCAACTACCTTCCTAGGAATGAAACTAGATCAGAGGTTAATCTGGAAAGATCATATTTTCCATCTTCGACAAACAACTCAAAATGGTCTAAATTTATTGAAAAGCATATCTCACAAGTAATGGGGAGCTGATTTCCAAACACTCATAACTGTCTACAGAACTCTAATTTGTTCTAAACCAGATTATGGCGCAGTTGCTTATAATTCAGCCAAAGCATCAATACTTAAATTACTAGACCCAATACACAATACAGCAATAAGAATAGCACTGGGAGCTCATCATACTAGCCCAATTAAAAGTTTATATCGTGAATCAGGTGAACCTTCCCTTCAACTAAGAAGAAACTACCTCAGCCTTGTGTATGCTGCTAAACTGTCAGCCAATCCACATATACCGACGTTTAAAAACACGTTTGCTGACAGATTCACATCGACATTTAACACCTCACAAAGATTAAGTCCCCCGTTTTATATCCAGATCCAAAAATTACAAAATAGTTTAAACATACATTTTCCTGAGACATACAATGTAACTAACCTTAATCATCAACCTCCTTGGAGAATACAGCTGCCTATTTGTGATACAAGTCTTACTATCAATAACAAATATGACACACCACGTAGTATATTTAAAAAGAAAGCAGCAGAGAAATTAAACTGCTCTCATAACTCCCTCATTTTTACAGACGCGTCTAAATCTGACAATGGGGTAGGGGCTTCTTTTACAACTTTACACCAAGACTACTCCTTCTCACTTTCCCTACGATCAACCATATTTTCCGCAGAACTTCTTGCTATTTTGCAAGCAATAACATTTGTAAATAATAAAAACATAGAAAACTCCTTGATAATAACTGACTCTTTAAGTGCTCTCAGCTCTATGAAACAGTTATACACAAACCATCCCATTCTATTGCTTATAAAGTCAGAACTAATGAGATGTCAAGAAAACGACCAATTTATTAAATTCCTTTGGGTTCCGTCACACTGTGGTATAACTGGAAACGAAAATGCTGATCAGTTGGCCAGGGAAGCAGCAGAAAATCCACAATCAACATTATTCACTAAATGCGTTTATAGCGACCTGAAGCAATATTTTAGAAACAAAATAAGCGAGGAATGGCAACTACACTGGAACAATTCAGAGACATCCATGAAAAATATTAAGCAAGAGGTAGCTGTATACAAACTTCCATTCAAGCGACGAGACCAAGTATGCATCTCTAGATTACGTATAGGCCATACGAAGTTAACACACGATTACCTTCTAAGTAAAGAACAAATTCCCATGTGCTACAGTTGTGATTGTGTAACTACAGTGGACCATGTGCTAGTGGACTGCCCTTTGAACACCCTACAACGACTTCCAGCTGGATTACCAACTTCATCCAAAGAGTGCTTAAACGGCTTCAATAATGACAAAACTATAAACTTTTTACAAAATGCAAGACTACTTCACAAAATATAGTGTAACATTATTAACATTTATGTAATTTATTATACCATGCTAATAACCCCTAGTGGTTGAAGCAATTTTTGTAAATAAAAACCTTAGACTGGCTTCGCGTTAACCACGGCTGTTTTCACTGGACATTGCTCACTTCAATATCATCATCAGCATCACTGGCTCGATAATTGGGACCTGGCCTGTTCCAGGTTTCGTCTCCATTCTGATCTGTTTCGTGCTTTTTTCTTCAGTTTTTTATACTTACTCCGATATCGTCTATTTAAAATTGGAAAAAGGAGAAAGTAACAGAGGAAATGTTGTGTGCAACTACAAGGCAACTAAAAATATAAAATATTTTTTTTAATAGCAAATAAGCTTTCTAAGAAGTCTAGATCTACTGGACTAAATATAGATGCAGGTTGTATACAAAAGATCTTAAAGATCGTAGTATGAACATAACTTTAAACCTAATTAACTCATTTAAAATATGCAATCTACATTCTATAATGAAATGGGTTGAATTACTATAAGCCCCTCTGTATCTCCTACTTTCTGTACATGATGATTATTAATGTTTTATATTAGCAAGTTATCAATTTGATTTGCTTTATATACAGCCTTCGAGATAGACCCATGTTGTTCTGTAGATATCTTTTCTATCAAAATTTGTGTTATGTGATATGATATATCTTTGCCTTATTTGATTGTTTGTTGCGAAGTTTATGAAGAGTTCGCCGTTTTTGTTTAAGATTTTGTTTTTCCTTTTTTTCCTGTGCCGTTTTTATATATTTATTCCCGACCGATATTTGTCTACGTCCGCACCCTTCCTTTATTAATCTTTTGAGTTAAAGTTACCCACTATAAGGTTTACTTTAATTTTTGTCTTCGTTATCTTGGTTGCTTCTTAGAGCCTCATAACCATTCAAGATCTACTTGAAACTGGGTGTCGAGTTTGAGCTTTGTGCTTCCATAGCTCTGTATTGTTATAGTCACTTAGGACTACAATGGCATAGTTTTCCATTGCTTTCTTAATCGCAGTATAGAAACTAATAACAACTTCTGCAGTATTGCTTTTAACTATGC